>NC_084735.1:4289455-4349455 GCF_033978785.1 Entelurus aequoreus
TTGCGCGTGACGTCATGTCCAGTTGAAGACTAACTAGGGACGTAACGATAAACAGTATTAAAGATAACCACAGTAAAACTAAATGAAAAAGATTGGAAAAACTGTGACTGATAGCTGCTCTTTGATAAACTCAGACTAGCTCGCCAGCTTAAATGCTAACATGAAACCAAGAGACATTAGCGTCTTGAACCTACAAGATGTGCTCTCTTAGCACAGAATGATCGATTGGAGGGGTGGTTGTAAGGTGTGTTCAAGAACTGCTGAAAAGAGTAGGACAACCGAGGTGTAGAACACCCATTAGAAATAAGTGTTAGATTTTTTTTTTGCAACGCACTTTTCATTCAAATAAGTGCTAAAGTACATGCCAATATTTCAAACTGAAGTTTAGCCATTAAAAGAGATACAATTCTAAGATTAAAACACTATCAGTGAAGCATAACGAAACATGCAAATAGTGTCTTTTCTAACAGTGTTAAATTATTTTAAAACAATCTGAGGATTTCAGTGTGTGTCTAAGTACTTTCGGAGCACATTTAACAATATTGCGATTATTGCTAATTGTGGTCACAATGACCGTGATTTAAACTTTCATATCGTTCCATCCCTAACTCCACACTTGGCGGCCACTCCAGCAGCACTGAGAGTGGACTCAGCCTAACTGCCTCGAGGTAACGTTGCAATTTTCAATGCAACGTTGTGTTATTAAAAACAAAAGTACAAAAATATTGGTACTGTTGAGTAGGAGTGTAAAAAAAATGTATTTTTTAATTAATCGCAATTCTTATTTGTAATGTACGGAGCCCCTAAAGAGACATAAGGGAAATATATTTTTTTCAATTTTTTTCAATTTTTATTTTTTTATTTTTATTTTTCAATTTAAAAAAAAAAAAAAAAATTATTTTATTTTTATTTTTTAGACATGTATCTTGTTTAGATTTACTTTACAAAAGAGAAGTGTAGGATACTTCTCTTGTTGCCTTATTTGTATTTGACTTTATTAAATGTATTTATATTATCATTTGGTGCAGGAGGGGATAGAAAGAGAAAAAAAGGAAGATAGAGGGGGAAATTGTGGGGACAAGAGGGGGATTAGACAGGGAGACAAAAACAACAGCAAATACAACAACTACAATAGAGCAAAATCAGCAAATACGACATTTACAAATATGATGGTAAAAGTAATAGCAAATAAGCAGTTAGCAAAAATAAGAAATAATATAGAAATGACAATGAGCATTATTAGAAATAGCGCTATTGATAATGAACAATACCAATACCAATAGCCGATATGGGCATCTACATCAACTATATGATTTGCCTGAGAAGCTGGACAGGACAAAAAAAAAATAAAAAAAGACATGTATCTTTTGTGCACGAGATAGTTTCTCGTGCGCACGAGATACATGTCTAAAAAAAAAAAAAATTTCTAAACTATTTTTTAATTTTTTTAACATGCATGTCTTGCGCACGAGAAACTTTGTCGTGCGCACGAGATACATGTCTAAAAAAAAAAAAATTGAAATAATTCCCACCCCCGCCCCCAATTTTCAAACATTTTACAAAGTGATCACTGCAGACACACGCAGTCTGATTGTATTTCACACGATGATGAAAGTGATATTTTTAGGAACCATTTCCTTTTTCCCTGACTTTATTACCTTCAAATTCAACATGTATGGAAATGAGTTGGTAGATGTACATCTTATTTGATCCTACACCGTCTTCATATCACTCTTAAAGGTGATAGTATGGCACATCCTCAAATTCTTGAATGGATGTGCGTAAGTGGTCTTTGAGACTCAAATCGGCTCGAATCACGAATTAAAAAAGATATTGATGTAATGTTAGTCTTGTGATAAAGAATGATTTTGACCAATTCAAAATGTATTTATAGAACATGGATGGCGGCAGTCTGGATGTGTCACATTTGCAGTCAAAAAGGAAAAGGGTAAGTACACCTGTTTTGTTTTACATCTATGTGGTAAATGGGTGATACCTGTATAGCGCTTTTCTACTTTCAAGGTACCGTATTTTCTGGACTATAAGGCGCACTTAAAATCATTTTTTCCTCCTCAAAACTCAACAGTGCGCCTTATAACCTGGTGCGCTTAATGTACGGATTAATTCTGGTTTTGCTTACCGACCTCAAAGCTTTTTTATTTGGTACATGGTGACATGATAAGTGTGACCAGTAGATGGCAGTCACACAAGAGATACCTGTGGACTGCAATATGATGGCAGTCACACATAAGAGATACGTGTAGACTGCAATATGACTCAAGTAAACAACACCAACATTTGATATGTTCCATTGAAAATATAGAACATTACACACGTTGCTCAAAAATCCATCAAAATGTTTTAGTAGGACTTTGGTAAGCTATGAAGCCACACCGCTTGATGGATTGTACTGTGCTTCAACATAGGAGTATTATTATGCTGTGTGCAGTGTTTCCCACACATTCATTTATTTGTGGCGGCCCGCCACGAAAGAATTACGTCCGCCACAAATAAAAAAAAATAAATATATGAGGGGGGGCTACCCACATATGCGGTCCTCTCCAAGGTTTCTCATAGTCATTCACATTGACGTCCCACTGGGGTGAGTTTTCTTTGCCCGTATGTGGGCTCTGTACCGAGGATGTCGTTGTGGCTTGTACAGCCCTTTGAGACACTTGTGATTTAGGGCTATATAAATAAACATTGAATGATTGATTGATTGAGATATATATATATGTGTATATATATATATATATATATATATATATATATATATATATATATATATATATATATATATATATATATATATATATATATATATATATATATATATATATATATATATATATATATATATATATATATATATATATATATATATATATATATATATATATATATATATTTATTTATTTTTTTTAATATTCCTGTCCAGCTTCTCAGGCAAATCATATAGTTGATGTCGATGCCCATTAAGGCTGTTCACATTTACTTTACAAAAGAGAAGTGTAGGATACTTCTCTTGTTGCCTTATTTGTATTTGACTACTACTGTTTTCTGTTTATTTGTTACTGACTGTGGCGGGACACCTCTGCCTCTGTTTCACTTTATGTTGCTGGTAAATAATATGGTTGTTGTAGTAGTAGGCTAAAGTTAAATTATTTAGTATGCACTAATTAAAGGGGCAGAGCTTTAAGATACATTTTAGCTTTTATATTTTATAAGATATATTTTTTGTAAGAACCACAATTAATAAATATATTTCAGTGAATAACTTATTGTTCAAATCTGTATATAAATATGTACATAAAGTGTTGTAATTATATTGTAGAATGGATGGATGGATGGACGTTTAAAACAAAACTGTTATTATTAATTAGTAAGTATACATTAGGGTTAGGTATCTTGGCAGTATATGGGAAACACTGGTGTGTATAAGGTAAGACATATTATCTGGCGTTTTGTTTCTCAATATTATGCAAAATAAACTTTTCTTACCTCCTGGTACCTGCTGATCTGTATTTGAGATCCTGAAAAATCGTGCGCGTCCGCCTTTGTAGTCTATATACACTCCTTTTTCTCTATCTTCTTGTTATGGGACAACAGGTTCAAACACTGATGACATCTATTAAACAGACAAGAAGCAAGGAATCATGCAGAGACAGAGTTCAATTTGGCTCAATGAGGAGAGACGTTTTGGGCTGTGCTCTTAGTTACAGATCCAACCGACGCCTCTTGCACGCTACACCGCTACAACAAAGATGACGGGGAGAAGACGCTGTCGAAGTGGAGGCACGTAAATAAGACCGCCCACAAAACGGCGCATCTGGAAGCGGCTTGAAGATGATGTGTAAAACATCATCTATGCAACATTTTGACCAAAGAACTACCATTACATGTTATGTAGACCAGTGGTCCCCAACCACCGGTCCGGGGATCGGTACCGGCCCGTGACGCATTTGCTACCAGGCTGCACAGATACATTCAATAATTTATAATCGCCCGCATTTTGTCCTACTTAACTTTGGCCAGTCCCACCAGACACACTAATAAGCTCGTAAATAGATGTATTATAAAACTCCTGATTGGAAGTTGCCATTTGTTACATGGGATAATGCACATTAATAAACATATCAAATGTAAAGGTGCCAAATTGTAGCCAAAAGCTTGTTTCCACCTGCAGTCCGCGACAGGTTGATCAGGAACAAAGTGACCATAGTAGTTAGTGCATAAGGCAGATGGAGAAGTGCTAAATTGTTGCATATAATAATTGTGCTGAAGGAAATAAATACCCATCTCCTTTGGCCTAGTAAGTTAAAGTGCTGGTATTATTGCACATCGTCCTATTACATAAGTAGTTAGCAGTAACGGATGTATTTGCACATGTAAAATTGGTCCCAAAAAACCTAACATTAATGTATTTATGTATGAAATATTGCACAAAATATGAATACATCACTTTTAAAAATCTATTGGAACTAATGTCAAGTATTTCTAGCTTTCTTATAATGTATATCCATGCTCTTGTCCTTAAATGTGATTTATCACCTATAACCCATCAGATACTAAAGTCAAAACAAAGCCTACTACTAGCAAAAATGGGCAAAAAACAAGAGTTTTACAAAGGGAAAAGGCCAGGGGCTCCCACTAACTGAACGTTATGGTGAGGTTTTTCATGCACTTATTTGCTATATCTATCTGCCACACGTAGAAGGCCGGTCCGTGAAAATAAGGCCTACATTAAACCGGTCCCTGGTGCAAAAAAAGGTCGGGGACCCCTGATGTGGACCACAAGGAAGTCTTTTACATTTAGAAAAAATTATAATAATATGACTCCTTTAATGCGCCTTCAGTGTTTCCCATAAACTGCCAAGATACCTGTGGTGGTGGGGGCGTGGCTATGGGCGTGGCCACCATGACATCATCGAGTAATTTGCATAATTTACTACAATGATATGATTTTCTCTAAAAAGGCTCAAAAAATGTATACTTACTAACTAATAATAACAGTTTTGTTTTAAAGGTCCATCCATCCATACATTTTACAATATAATTACAACACTTTATGTACATATTTATATACAGATTTGAACAATAAGTTATTCACTGAAATATGTTTATTAATTGTGGTTCTTGCAAAAAATATATCTTATAAAATATAAAAGCTAAAATGTCTCTTAAAGCTCTGCCCCTTTAATTAGTGCATACTAAATAATTTAACTTTAGCCTACTACTACAACCATATTATTTACCAGCAACATAAAGTGAAACAGAGGCAGAGGTGTCCTGCCACAGTCAGTAACAAATAAACAGAAAACAGTAGTGGTCAAATACAAATAAGGCAACAAGAGAAGTATCCTACACTTATCTTTTGTAAAGTAAATGTGAACAGCCTATATGGGCATCTACATCAACTATATGATTTGCCTGAGAAGCTGGACAGGACACAAAAAAAAAAAAAAATTTTAAATATATTTTTATTTTATTTGTGGCGGACGTAATTCTTTCGTGGCGGGCCGCCACAAATAAATGAATGTGTGGGAAACACTGGCCTTATAATCCGGTGCGCCTTTTGTATGAAAAAAAGATGGAAAATAGACCATTCATCGGCAGTGCGCCTTATAATCCGGTGCGCCCTATGGTCCTGAAAATACGGTACTCAAAGTGCTTTGGCACTACTTTCACATTCACGGCGGGAGCTGCCATGCAAGGACCTAACCACCACCCATCAGGAGCAAGGGTGACGTGTCTTGCTCAAGGACAATACGGACGTGACCGGGATGGTGGAAGGGTTGAACCAGGAACCTTCAGCTTGCCCCCCGCCGTCTGGTCTTGTGATACAAACTCTTGTTTTTGGACCGTCATCATCATTTGATGGGCCAGATTAGGCCCCGAGCCTTGGGTTTGACACCTGTGCCAAAACAGTCCAAGTCTCTCATGTTTTGTTCAGGTCTGAAGTCCCTCATAGAGACCATGACGACCCATGTGTTCTTTCCTCAGCTCGAGTCCAACCTCCCCCCAGTGCAGAAGTTGGTGGTTCCTGCTGCACTTCCATCCTCCGCCAACCGCTCCGTCTCCTTTAGGCCGAGCTTGACCCCGGGAGGGCTGAGCCGACCCCTGGACCGGACCCCTCGAGACTCGGTCGGATCCTCGACCCAAACAAAGTGCTCTCAGCAGTGACGGTTCCATGTCTGATGTGTTTCTTTGAAACCTCCAGCCTCGCAGACCATCGCCGCCGCAGCCTGAGAGAATCCCCCCCGGCCCCCCAGCCTACCCCGTGTCCAGCACGCCTGCAGCAACCAGCAGCTCCGGAGGCGGCAAGATGAAGCGAGAGAGGACCAGCACCCGGCTGTCCTCCAAGCGTGTTGAAGATGAGGAGGTGACCATACATGACACACTACATCGCTGCTAAGTGCTTATTGGACAGCTGCGTTTACTCTCTGACCTCAGGTGGTCCAAGTACCAGACCTTCCAAGCATTTCACTCCCCATCAGCACATCCGCCTTGCCCGCCTTCTCCTTCTCCTCCCCGCAGCCTCCTCTCGCTACCTGCGCCAAGTCCTCCGCCCGCATCGCTTCCAGCATCACCATCACTCCGGTCAGTCTTGCAACATTTCTGTTTGCTACCTCGTGTTAGCGCAGTCCCCAAATGCTGTTTTTGTCCCCGTCCCCCACATAGGAGGTCCCTGTATCGCCTGTGCCCTTTACCTTCTCCACGCCCATCGTCAAAGCAACATCTGCCAGTCCACCTGCCTTCTCCCCGACAGTAAGTACCTTCTCCAGGAATGACATGACAACCTGTAAATATAACAAACTGTTTTGTTGATTTAACATGATTCTTACATGTGTGTGCCCTTCATGTGTATAGTCATGTACTTTACATGTGTGTGCCCTTCTGGTGTATAGTCATGTACTTTACATGTACACTACCGTTCAAAAGTTTGGGGTCACATTGAAATGTCCTTATTTTTTAAGGAAAAGCACTGTACTTTTTAATGAAGATAACTTTAAACTAGTCTTAACTTGAAAGAAATACACTCTATACATTGCTAATGTGGTAAATGACTATTCTAGCTTCAAATGTCTGGTTTTTGGTGCAATATCTACATAGGTGTATAGAGGCCCATTTCCAGCAACTATCACTCCAGTGTTCTAAAGGTACAATGTGTTTGCTCATTGACTCAGAAGGCTAATTGATGATTAGAAAACCCTTGTGCAATCATGTTCACACATCTGAAAACAGTTTAGCTCGTTACAGAAGCTACAAAACTGACCTTCCTTTGAGCAGATTGAGTTTCTGGAGCATCACATTTGTGGGGTCAATTAAACGCTCAAAATGGCCAGAAAAAGAGAACTTTCATCTGAAACTCGACAGTCTATTCTGGTTCTTAGAAATGAAGGCTATTCCACAAAATTGTTTGGGTGACCCCAAACTTTTGAACGGTAGTGTATGTGCACTTCATGTGCAGTGTTTCCCACACATTCATTTATTTGTGGCAGCCCGCCACGAAAGAATTACGTCCGCCACAAATAGATTTTTTTTGTTTTGTTGTTGTCCTGTCCAGCTTCTCAGGCAAATCATATAGTTGATGTAGATGCCCATACAGGCTGTTCAGATTTACTTTACAAAAGAGAAGTGTAGGATACTTCTCTTGTTGCCTTATTTCTATTTGACCACTAATGTTTTCTGTTTATTTGTTACTGACTGTGGCAGGACACCTCTGCCTCTGTTTCACTTTATGTTGCTGGTAAATAATATGGTTGTAGTAGTAGGCTAAAGTTAAATTATTTAGTATGCACTAATTAAAGGGGCAGAGCTTTAAGAGACATTTTAGCTTTTATATTTTATAAGATATATTTTTTGTAAGAACCACAATTAATAAATATATTTCAGTGAATAACTTATTGTTCAAATCTGTATATAAATATGTACATAAAGTGTTGTAATTATATTGTAAAATGGATGTATGGATGGACGTTTAAAACAAAATTGTTATTATTCAGTAAGTATACATTTTTGGAGCCTTTTTACAGAAAATCATATCATTGTAGTAAATTATGCAAATTACTCGATGATGTCATGGCCCCACCGCCACAGGTATCTTGGCAGTTTATGGGAAACACTGAATATTATATGTCAACGAGATGACTTGTGAATGCTCCAATGCTTTGAAGTGAAATGCTGACAGAATGTAGTACGAATGTAAAAATGGTTTGAATGTTGAAGAGTTTGACTTCCCCAGGAAAAAGGGAATTTAGTTTGGAACTTGGGAAAGTGTTTAGTTAGAATGTGCAGGATGAGTGAAATGTGTTGATGTTGGAATGGTTTGAACAGCTTGAAAAATGTCCCATTGATTTCACTGGGAACTTCCTGGAATTTTTGGGAAAAGCTGGGATTTTTTTTGAAAATGATTAGGAGCACGAATGTCCTGCATGAGCTGAATTGGTTGGTGCTTGAATTGCTTAAATCAGTCTAGAAATGTTGAAGTAGTAACAGCTTTTTAATTGAGGAATGGTATTACGGAATTTCGGCAAAAGCGGGAATTTTTCCAGTTCAAAAAACAACTTGGTTTTTTGTCCTGACTGAGAGGAATGTTTGGACAGTGGAACGGTGAAAGGAGTCATCACACTGAAAGCGGCTGGAAATAAGGTTAGAGAAAAAAACAGAGTTCCTAGAAATTTGTTGAACATGGAAAAATGTTAGTTTGAATGTCCAGGATGAGTTGAAGGGGGAATGGTTCGGTTGAAAAATGTGGCAATTGCGGAAGTTTGAAAAAATGGATAATGCATTTTGAATGGGGAAAATGTCCCTAAAGACTGGAAATTCTAGGAAATCGGGGTTGTTGTTTTTTTTTTTAGAATTGTTAAAAGGGTAGAACACAATTCCTTAACAGGCTGAATATTTTGAAGTTTGAATCAGATTAACTAATGTGGGAGTTGTGGAACTTTGATAAATGTCCCATTCTTTTCAATGGGAATTTCATGGAAATTTGGGACGCGCTAACAGCTAATCACATAACAGTATCAACCACCAAGCCGTATTTTTGTCTCGTTGTGAATTCTCTGCATGGAGTGCGAACAGACACTGTAATATTTTCATATATCAAACCATAACCAAAACTAGTCTTTAGTTTTTGTCGGCGTTAATGTGGCAACATCCTGGCACTTCCAATTTGTCGGTTTTTAATGAGCAGCTAACCAAACTACTCTGTGTAGCGCTGCTTATACGCTACTGCCATCTAGTGTCTCCAAACTGCAACTACCTTCAAATCTACTGCAATGATTTCACCACTTTAGCTGCGCTCCTCTAACCTGCCGACCAGACATACCCTTGGTACCTTGCCAATTGTATTACTGTATTTATTGGCAGGCTTAGATAGTCATAAAATATGTCAATAATTATTTATATCGATCAATATAAAAAACATATCGTAATATAGTTTACGGCCATATGGCCCAGCCCTATATGTAATTACTAATAACCCTGATTTGTTTTTAGATACACGTATAAAAAATATTTTAGCTTTTTTTAATTTTTTTTACAGCAAATATATGCAAATGAAATGATGCTGTCATGTTGACGCCACACTGGCCACGCCCCCACCGCTACAAGTATACTAGCAATCTGTGGGAAACACTGATTTTAATACCTCCGAAGACAAAGATACGAATAATGGGAGACCGGGCTTTCTGCTCTGCCGCTCCCAGTCCGTGGAACGCTCTTCCTGACCACCTGAGGGCTCCACAGACTGTGGATGCTTTTAAAAAAAGGCTTAAAAACCCTTCTTTTTAAAAAAAACACTTTTTTTAAATATATGCGTACTAGTTCTAGCTATTAGGCTGTTCTAGTTTTTATTTTTACTATCTATTTATTTTTTGTTTTTTTTTGTTTTAATACACTGCAGCACTTTGAGGTTGTTTTCTCAATGTAAAGTGCTTTTTACAAATACATTCTATTATTATTATTATTAATACATTTAGCACGGCGCTTTGATCTAAAGTAAGTCCTTAAAGTGCTAGAATAGACTCACTAAAAGATAGGGATGATGTTTGATAAGAAATTATCGAGTTCGAGACTATTATCGAATCCTCTTATCGAATCGATTCCTTATCGATTCTCTTATCGAGTCCAGATAGGTTGTTGTATATGGAAAAAAACACACAATATTTGGTTTAACAAAAGCTCACTTTTATTATATAATAAAAAAACAAAATCTAATAAATAAATAAATATTGACTGTTACCCCCCTAAAAAAATAAAATAAATACATATTGACTGTTGTTACCCAAAGTATATTAAGAGGGATTTTTCAGAAAAACAAATATATACAGTAACACAAAAACAAGCTGTCTCTGTGATCACTATAGGTGTATAAATAATAATATAGTGTTAAATAAAATCAGTCACTTGGGCACAAAACTGAAAATAATACAGCTCTCCAAAAAGTGCACTTCTGCTGCTATTTGACATAACTGTTTGTTATGATGCTTTGACATTTTTGCACTTTATTTCTTTATTGAAAGAAAATTTTATGAAGAGAAAAGTTGTTTGCAAATGTGGTTACAATGCTAAAAAAATGAAAAGTTAAAGCTAAAAAAAGAAATACACTTTATTGAGTTAAAATCTTTCTTTATAGGGGGAAAGATGTGATGTTATGAGCTAGGAATATAACAACTACACTACCCAGCATGCAACGGGAGTGACGAGCATGCACAGTAGCCCCGAGAAGTGTTGTTGCATGTCGCCACCCGGCAGCTAAGAATGAGGTTATGAGCACGCTGTGAAAGTAAACGTCAAGAACTCAGCCAACACGCCTCGTCTGCATTATTTATAATTAGACAGACAACACATATACAGTGTGATTTTGGAACGTTTACAAGGAAAGAAAAACAAAAGTTAAAAAAGGGAGATGTGTTGTATATATATGTATGTGCTTTAAGAAGGTTGCGACAGCTGCCGTAAAGGAGGTGCGTTGCTAGGCTTGTTGCTATGTTTCCGGTTGGTGGTAAAAGTGTTGGTCATGTGGTTTTACCCTGCTCAAATCTCTCAGTAAAGTTATTCATTGGATTATACCTTTTGTTTTGAACTTTATTACACCTTGGAGCGCTTTTTCCGGTCCATTGTTTTTCCTGCTTTCCCTATCTGCGCCTAATGACTGAGCTACGTGACGTCATTTCTTGTGATGTCTCAAGGGGCATTTCTGGTCGGGACGGGATTCGTTCCGAGGGATTCGAATAAAGAACCAACTCTTTTTCTTTACTATAGTGGTCTCGATAACGGGTACGAGTTCTCAAAAAGGGATTCGAGTCCGAGAACTCTGTTCTTTTCTTATCGAAAAACCGGTTTCGAGTATCATCCCTACTAAAAGAGGTACTAACTGCTTGTTCTGACCTCTACAGGCCGGATTCACGTTCAGCGCTCCTGTCACAAAGCTGACTCCCGCCATGTCAAACGGGAAGCTGGCCACACCCACTGCAACTCCAGGTAAACAGGTGTATTTGTCTCGTTGCTGAGACAGGGTTTCTGTGGGTCGTTAAAAAGCATTCAGTCATTCGGAGGATTTGGAGAAAATTCAAATTTTGTCGTGTGCCTTTGACTATTTCTACTAACAATCTGGTGGATTTCAGTGAGAGCCGCAAGCCCAGAACACTTTGAAGGACCTTTCAAACCGGCCAAGACCCTGAAGCAAGGCAGCGTGCTATCCATCCTGAAAGCACCTGGTCAGAAGCGCTCACACTTCAACTTGTTTCCTAGCAGAAATGTCAACAACGCTGTGTCTCTGTGGCCCAGGCTTTGCTTCAACCACGGCGCAGAAGTCCCCCAGCTCCGATGACTCTCTCCAGAAGACCTCCACACAGTCCTCCTCCACAGGCCTCAGTGACTTGTTCAAAGCTCCCGCTGGCTGGAGCTGTGACGTCTGCTTGGTACAGAACAAGCCCACGGAAACAAAATGCGTTTGCTGCGCGGCGGCCCGGCCGGGCTCCTCTCCCCCGTGCGAACCGACAAGCCCCGCCCCCTCGGGCCTGAAGAGCGGCATGGCAAACGCAGCGTTTGGCTCGCTGTTCTCCAAACCGACAGGATCCTGGGACTGCGACACGTGTCTCGTCTTCAACAAGGCGGACGCCGTCAAGTGCGTGGCCTGCGAGACGGCCAAGCCCGGGACGGGCCTCAAGCCCCCAGCTTCTTTCTTTTCCGCCTTCTCGGCTGTAAAGGCCGCGCCCAACCCCTCCACGCCAGCCTCCTCTGCGCCGTTTGCAGGGTTCGGAGAGTTGAACAAGCCGGAGGGGTCGGAGTGCGACGTGTGTTTGATTCCCAACAAGGCGGAGGATACAAACTGTGTAGACTGCACCAGCACCAGAGCAGGTACGCTGGAGCGCAACACTCCTTCTCTCTGCAGTCCTTTTAACCTCAACATCTTCCACGCAGGAGCCTCTTCTACCGCCAACAGCACTCCCTTCTCTGGCTTTGGGGACAAGTTCAAGAAGCCAGAGAACTCTTGGGAGTGTGACGTCTGCATGGTGCAGAACCAGGCTGGCGATGTCAAGTGTGTTGCCTGTTCGGCAGCCAAACCTGGAGCTCAAGTGGAGGCCAAAGGTAACACACACCAGGGCTTGTAGCACCGCTGCTACTAAATGACAACAATTAGTAGCGTAGAACTGGGTTTTTCAAACACCAGATTATCTAATTTCACCTATTTGGGGTAAAAAAAAAATTTGCAAAGCGGTAATTATACTCTGCAAATAATGTGCCGTTGTTGAGTGTCGGTGCTGTCTAGAGCTCGGCAGCGTAACAATGTAATACTCCTCCATATCAGTAGGTGGCAGCCGGTAGCTAATTGCTTTGTAGATGTCGGAACATGGTTTGTCGTCATCCCAATATGCAGATGACTGCGGGAGGCAGCATGCAGGTGAAAAGGTATCTAATGCTAAAACCAAAAATAAACAAAAGGTGAGTGCCCCTAAGAAAAGGCATTGAAGCTTAGGGAACAAATCCAAACCTGAACTGGCTACAAAAGTAAACAAAAACAGAATGCTGGACGACAGCAAAGACTTACAGCGTGCGGAGCAAAGACGGCGTCCACAAAGTACATCCGAACGTGACATGACAATCAACAATGTCCCCACCAAGAAGGATAGCAACAACTTAAATATTCTTGATCGCTAAAACAAAGTAGATGCGGGGAATAGCGCTCAAGGAAGACATGAAACTGCTACAGGAAAATGCCAGAAAAAGAGAAAAAGCCACCAAAATGGGAGCGCAAGACAAGAAGTAAAACACTACACACAGGAAAACACCACAAAACTCAAAAAGAGTCAGGGTGTGATGTGACAGTACACCTACTTTGAGACAAGAGCTATAGTGATGCATGCTTGGTTATGCTTTAAAGTCATATCCAACAATTGCGACAACGACTTTTTACTGTCAACTGAGTTTCGTTTTTTAATGTTTTCTGCTGGTGGTGTGCCTCCGCCTTTTTTCGATGAAAAAAATGTGCCTTGGCTCAGAAAAGGTTGAAAAACACTGTTGTAGAATGTCTTCAATATCATTATTAAAGGGGAACTGCACTTTAAAAAAACAAAAAATTGCCTATCGTTCACAATCATTATGAGAGACTTGACAATGTTTTTGTGTATGCATTCTGAATATAAAATAAATGCGATCAAAAGTCCGCTTACAATGGAGCCTAGGCGAGTCGCTTTACTCTGCCTATTAAAGGCCTACTGAAATGAATTTTTTTTATTTAAACGGGGATAGCAGATCTATTCTATGTGTCATACTTGATCATTTCGCGATATTGCCATATTTTTGCTGAAAGGATTTAGTATAGAACAACGACGATAAAGATTGCAACTTTTGGTATCTGATAAAAAAAAGGCTTGCACCTACCGGAAGTAGCGTGACGTAGTCAGTTGAACATATATGCAAAGTTCCCTATTGTTTACAATGATGGCCGCATGAAGTGAGAGAGATTCGGACCGAGAAAGCGACAATTTCCCCATTAATTTGAGCGAGGATGAAAGATTTGTGGATGAGTAAAGTGCAAGTGAAGGACTAGTGGGGAGTTGAAGCTATTCAGATAGGGAAGATGCTGTGAGACCCGAGGGTGACCTGATATTCAGCTGGGAATGACTACAACAGTAAATAAACACAAGACATATATATACTCTATTAGCCACAACACAACCAGGCTTATATTTAATATGCCACAAATTAATCCTGCATAAAAACACCTGCGTGTTTGTTATGCTAGCTCCTAGCTCCTCTGCTAGCTCCTAGCTCCATAGAACACGCCAATACAATTCAAACACCTGATCAACACACACAATCACTCAGCCCAAAAGACAGTTTACCTAACCCAAGGTTCATAAAGCTTATATATTTTTAAAAAGTTACGTACGTGACGCGCACATACGGTCAAGTTATCGAATGTTTAGCAGCCAAGGCTGCATACTCACGGTACCTGATATTCAGCTGGGAATGACTACAACAGTAAATAAACACAAGACATATATATACTCTATTAGCCACAACACAACCAGGCTTATATTTAATATGCCACAAATTAATCCTGCATAATAACACCTGCGTGTTTGTTATGCTAGCTCCTAGCTCCTCTGCTAGCTCCTAGCTCCATAGAACACGCCAATACAATTCAAACACATGATCAACACACACAATCACTCAGCCCAAAAGACCGTTCACCTAACCCAAGGTTCATAAAGCTTATATATTTAAAAAAAGTTACGTACATACGCAAAAAAAAGCCAAAGCTGCATACTCACAGTAGCACGTCTGCGTCTTTGTCATCCAAATCAAAGTAATCCTGGTAAGAGTCTGTGTTGTCCCAGTTCTCTACAGGCGTCTGTGTATCCAAATCAAAAGTCCTCCTGGTTAGAGTCTCTGTTATCCGAGTTCTTCCATCTTGACTGCATCTTTCGGGAATGTAAACAAAGAAGCGCCGGCTGTGTACTGTTGTGGCTGACTACGTTCGAAAAATACGTCCATTTCGCACCGACAACTTTCTTCTTTGCTTGCTTGGCTTCCTTCTCCATAATGCAATGAACATGATTGAAACAGATTCACGAACACAGATGTCCAGAATACTGTGGAATTATGAAATGAAAACAGAGCTTTTTCATATCGGCTTCAATGTGGAAGGCATACCCGTGTTCGCCGGGCTACGTCACGCGCATACGTCATCCGCAGAGGCGTTTCGAACCGGAAGTTTAGCGGCAAATTTAAAATGTCACTTTATAAGTTAACCCGGCCGTATTGGCATGTGTTATAATGTTAAGATTTCATCATTGATATATAAACTATCAGACTGCGTGGTCGGTAGTAGTGGGTTTCAGTAGGCCTTTAAAGCCCTTAAAAACATGCAAACACCTCCATAAGGTTTTATACACATGATGTAAATATATATGTCATGTAGTAACATTCATAACAACATGTAATATATACATGATGTAAGTATATATGTCATGTAGTAACATTCATAATAACATGTAATATATACATGATGTAAGTATATATGTCATGTAGTAACATTCATAATAACATGTAATATATACATGATATAAGTATATATGTCATGTAGTAACATTCATAATAACATGTAATATACACATGATGTAAGTATATATGTCATGTAGTAACATTCATAATAACATGTAATATATACATGATGTAAGTATATATGTCATGTAGTAACATTCATAATAACATGTAATATACACATGATGTAAGTATATATGTCATGTAGTAACATTCATAATAACATGTAATATACACATGATGTAAGTATGTCATGTAGTAACATTCATAATAACATGTAATATACACATGATGTATGTATATATGTCATGTAGTAACATTCATAATAACATGTAATATATACATGATGTAAGTATATATGTCATGTAGTAACATTCATAATAACATGTAATATACACATGATGTAAGTATATATGTCATGTAGTAACATTCATAATAACATGTAATATTCACATGATGTAAGTATATATGTCATGTAGTAACATTCATAATAACATGTAATATACACATGATGTAAGTATATATGTCATGTAGTAACATTCATAATAACATGTAATATACACATGATGTAAGTATATATGTCATGTAGTAACATTCATAATAACATGTAATATACACATGATGTAAGTATATATGTCATGTAGTAACATTCATAATAACATGTAATATATACATAATGTAAGTATATATGTCATGTAGTAACATTCATAATAACATGTAATATATACATAATGTAAGTATATATGTCATGTAGTAACATTCATAATAACATGTAATATATACATGATGTAAGTATATATGTCATGTAGTAACATCTAATATTTACCTATTTGGATCATGTTAGACATACAAGGCGCGGTAATTTTAGAAGTGCATCACATTTGCTATTTTTTTTTAACATCACTGATTATTAGACTTCATGAGAGCCAACAAACATAACAAAACATCACTTACTGGACAATGTCTGCAGTCATTAAGATGCCGACTGCTAGGGTGTTCATATATTCCCATTTAGATGAAAAATGACTCATCATCCTCGCCAAGAAAAGGGAGGTAGAGCCAAGTTCCTTTTTGTGTCGTCGCCATTTCCAAGTCTAAATTGGCTGTCAAAGTGGACCAACGTGTCAGAATATGTCCTCATCCTTTTACTATCCAAGTGAGAGGCATGATTTATGATCTACAATACATTTCCAGCTAGCGAGGTAACCCCAGACCACTCGATGATGTAAACATGACACACAAGCACAATATGCTGCTAGCCTGCTAAGCTAACAAAAAAAAGCTGAAACTAAAATGGCTGTAAGAGCGTGAACTCGCTGATGTCAAACGTCACTCGGCCACACTGACACTTATCTTAACTGCATTATGCCAGACATTTGAAGTTAATTGTTTAAATAACACAATTTATTTGCCTAAGAATTATTTTTTTGGGTAAAGTAAGGAGTAACTATAATGAATAACTTTTTTAAAAGTAATTTTCAGAACACAGCATCGTGAAGCACTTGGCAGGTTAGAGTTCCTGGCTAACAACTTTGTGTGTACGTACTATAATCATGTTCAGTGTTTCCCATAAACTGCCAAGATACCTGTGGCGGTGGGGGCGTGGCTATGGGCGTGGTCAACATGACATCATCGAGTAATTTGCATAATTTACTACTATGATATGATTTCCTCTAAAAAAGGCTCAAAAAATGTATACTTACTAATGAATAATAACAGTTTTGTTTTAAACGTCCATCCATTCATCCATTTTACAATATAATGACAACACTTTATGTACATATTTATATACAGATTTGAACAATAAGTTATTCACTGAAATATATTTATTAATTGTGGTTCTTACAAAAAATATATCTTATTAAATATAAAAGCTAAAATGTCTCTTAAAGCTCTGCCCCTTTCATTAGTGCATACTAAATAATTTCACTTTAGCCTACTACTACAACCATATTATTTACCAGCAACATAAAGTGAAACAGAGGCAGAGGTGTCCTGCCACAGTCAGTAACAAATAAACAGAAAACAGTAGTGGTCAAATACAAATAAGGCAACAATAGAAGTATCCTACACTTCTCTTTTGTAAAGTAAATCTGAACAGCCTATATGGGCATCTACATCAACTATATGATTTGCCTGAGAAGCTGGACAGGACAAAAAAAAAATGTATTTGTGGCGGACGTAATTCTTTCGTGACAGGCCGCCACAAATAAATGAATGTGTGGGAAACACTGATGTTTATTGTGTGTGTGTCCTATAATCATGTTTATTGTCATCAGAATGATCAGTGACACTTCCGCGGCAATCACCTGTCCATTCGGTTATGACATTGGTTTATTTCAAACATGCGATGTAGGTTGATTTAGTTTTGGATAAAAATGCTAATTGGAGGGTAAAAATCTGTATTCGCATGTGCTAATTTTAAAAAAAAAAATTCAATACTTGCACGACCTATTTTTAGTCGCAGATGCGAGTAAATTACTCGCACTGTAATAATAATAATAATAGATTTTATATGTAAAAAGCACTTTACATTGAGTAAACAACCTCAAAGTGCTACAGTGTATTAAAAAAAATAAAAAGATAATAAAAAC
This sequence comes from Entelurus aequoreus, assembly GCF_033978785.1. Lineage (NCBI taxonomy): Eukaryota > Metazoa > Chordata > Actinopteri > Syngnathiformes > Syngnathidae > Entelurus > Entelurus aequoreus. The sequence continues at coordinate 4,307,608 of NC_084735.1, forward strand.
TAGAACAGCCAAATAGCTAAAACTAGTATGCATATATCTTTAAAAAAGGCTTTTTTAAAAAGCATCCACAGTCTGTAGTGCCCTCAGGTGGTCATGGAGAGCGTTCCACAGACGTTCCATTGTTCGTAGCTTTGTCCTCGGAGGTTGGAGGAGGTTAGCCTGTCCGGAGCGGAGGTGTCGTGTGGAGGATTTGAGGGTGAGCAGTTCTTTGAGGTAGAGGGGGGCATTTCCATGGAGGCACTGGTGGGTTAGTAGGGAGACTTTGAATTCAATCCTGAGTGGAACAGGAAGCCAGTGAAGGGATTTGAGAGTTGGTGTGATATGATCGTTATTTCCGCACTCTCATCAGGATCCTAGCAGCACTATTGTGTATGTATTGCAGCTTCTGGATGTTTTTGCTGGGGATCCCCACAAGAAGTGCGTTGCAGTAGTCTAGACTGTACAGTTTTGCACACGTCTCAATCAGTGGAAATCTACACACACTTTGTTTTTTTGTCCAGCTTTAGGTTCATCTTCTACCTCAGAATCTGGAGTTTCTTCGTTCGGTGCGTCAAACTCTACCTCCGGAGGGTTCAAGTTCGGGGTGGCCGCTTCAGAACCCTCCTCGTTGTCGTCGGGAGGATTCAAGTTTGGCACCTCGTTTGGAAGCCTCTCATCAGAAGCCCCCTCTAAAGACTCCGTGTCATCGGGGTTCAAATTCAGCGGCCCGTCTGAAGGCTTTAAGTTTGGTGTTTCCTCCTCCGAGGTGGAGGAGGACAAGAAGGCGGAGCAACCTGCTGCAGGATCTGACTTTAAGTTCGGAGGTAGCGGTGGGATCATGTTTGGAACTGGACCCTTTACCAAGGAGAGCAGCCCCTCCAAGACCAACTTCAGCTTTGGCCTTTCCAAGCCCGGAGAGCCAACACCAGATGCCCCCCCCACACCCTCGGTTACAGCGCCACCCCCTGCTTCCTCCTGCAATGTCAGCACATCAACCAGCACCCCCACGGCCACCACTGCAGGGTCCGTGTTTGCACGGCTGGGCCAGCCCGCCCTGGCCGCCTCCACGCCGCCAACGGGACCTACTTTTGGATCGTTACCCGCCGACAGCAAACCACCCACGTTCGCATTCGGGAAGCCCGAGGAGAAGGAGGACGTGCTGGCCTCCTCCACGCCGTCTGCCTTCCTGTTTGGCGCCGCTAGTAAGGATAGCGACAACGCACCTTCCGCTTTGGGGGGCTTTTCTTTCGGCAAGCCGAGCGCGCCGGTAAAGCAGGCCCCGCCCACATTTGCCTTCGGCAAACCAGCTGACAAGAGCGACAGTTTGAATGCGGAGGCTCCTAAGCCATCTTTTAGTTTTGGACAAAGTGCTGCAGGTACAGACTTGTATGTTGTTGTTGTGAAAATGTGGCTTCCACAGTACCTGACCTGAGCTCTCTCCTCCCACACAGCTTCCGACGCTCCAAAAGCAGCTTTCTCCTTCGTGGCCAACAATCCCAGCAACCCTCCCAGCACGTCGTCAGGCCCCGCCCCCAACGCCAGTCTGTTTGGCAGCAGCATCAGCACCCAAGCAGCGCCCGCTCCTGCTGCGGCTCCCAGCACCTTCATGTTCGGCCAGCCCGCTGACGCCCCCCCGGCCAAAGCCTTTGTCTTCGTACAGAACCAGGACGGCCAGACTCCCAACTCCACCCCGGCACCCCCCCAGTCTTTCGTCTTCGGCGCCGGGGCCGGCTCGGCGCCTCCTGGAGCTCCTTCCGTCAATTTTGGAGGCTCAGCGCCCCCTGCTGCCCCATCCGCAGGTCAGTGTCGGACGCTGTTTCCTGTTCTTGCTCACGTTTGGTCGCTTACTTCCTGTCTGTCCTCAGCTCCCAACCCATTCCTGGTTAGCTCATCCACCCCCGCTCAGACTCCTGCGTTCGGCTCATCTTTCGGCTCTCCCTTCCCGTCAGCAACTTCCCAGACTCCAATGTTTGGAGCCAAGCCCACCGCCGCGCCCGTCTTTGGGCAGCAGGCCAACCCCGCGCCTGCGTTTGGCGCCGCTGCCAACTCTGCACAAAGTGAGTAGTGATTGAATCCTTTTTCTTTCTTTTTTTTGGGATCCATTCAGCTGATACTTGTCACCTTGTTCTCAGCCGCAGGCTTTCAGTTTGGAGGAGCCAGCGCGTTAGAGTCCTCAACCGCCGGTCCTCGGGTCTCTGGTCCTCCGGTCTTCACTTTTTTGGCAGGAGCAGCGGCCCCTCCTGCACCGGCCGCCAGCCCCGCCCTCGCACCCCAGTCAGGAGGCGGATTCAACTTTTCACCGCAGCTCGCTTTCAACATCGGGTACGTATCTTTCATTTATTTTAACATCAAGTACCCTATTTTACGGACTATAGTGCGCACCAGTATGTATACACTACAAAAAGCCAGTGTTCAAAAACAAGAAAAAAAAATACTATTTTATTTGAACTAAGCAAAATTATCTGCCAATAGAACAAGAAAATTTGGCTTGTCAAGACTTTCCAGAACAAGTAAAATTAGCTAACCTCAATGAACCCAAAAATACCTTAATATAAGTATATTCTCACTACGGTTTTTTTCGTACTATAAGTCGCAGTTTTTTTCATAGTTTGGCCGGGGGTGCGACTTATACTCAGGAGCGACTTATGTGTAATTATTAACACATTAGCGTAAAACAGGGGTGTCCAAACTTTTTCCACTGAGGGCCGCACACTGAAAAATCAACGCAAGCGGGGGCCATTTTGATATTTTTTATTTCAAAAACCAATACAATATATGTATAAATTAAAGCTGCAAGCAGCGTTGGACGGGTCCGCCTTTTGGCAGGTGCTAGTCCTAGGTGTCCCAATACTTTTGTCCAGTGGTAGTCCTGAGTGAGACCTACATAGAGGTTTTTGTTTCGTGTCTCTACGATATTCGTACTGGGAGTTAGAGGAAGTTGTGTCTGAGTTCACATTGTCATTATAGGGTATTGTGTGTAGAATTTTGAGGACAAAGAAGGAGTAATTGCATTTTCGTTGTCATTTTTGGCACCGGAGCAACTTTAGTGCTGCGGGTCTTTGAAGGCTCGTAAAATCAAAACGGTAGCACTAATCACAACTCTTTTCGTCAACTTTTAATCTCTCTCCTGTAGCATTTTGAAGCCGAAACGACGAACGCGCTCAGAGGAGATAACGTTTGATGTTTGGTGACCGGTTGTAACAAAAATATTGTTTTGAAGGAGGAACAGCAAACTTTCTGTTGATTTTTGCTGAAGGATGTCAATCTATGAAATGTAGGTCTAGGCGAGACCTACATAGAGGTATTTGTTTCATGTCTCTAAGACGTTCCTACCGGAAGTTACAAGCAGTTTTGTCTGAGTTTTCCTCTGAGGAACAGTTTTTTTCTCTGTTTTATTCAAAAATTATGTAGAGCACAATTTTGAGTTTTGGGGTTCGGTTTTTTTTTATATCGCAATTTCCACCAGTCCCGATGTGTGTAAGAAGTTTGGTGAGTTTTGAAGTATTTTAAGGGGGTCAAATTAGAGGTCAAAGATGTAAAAAGCAGTGTTTTTAGTACATTTTTGTCTAAAATGGGAAATTGCCAACTTCCTGCTGGTTTTCGCCCGAGAATGTGTCATTATGAGTTGTAGGTCTAAGTGAGACCTACATACAGGTTTTTGTTTCATGTCTCTACGACCTTCCTAGTGGGAGTTACAGGCAGTTTGTTTTTGTTTTTTCCTAGGGGGCGCTAGAGCGCAATTTTGATTTTTGGGGTTTGGTTTTTTTACTAAAGTGGTTGGGGCACGTTTTTCTATGTGTGTGTCAAATTTGGTGAGTTTTGAAGGGGCAAAGTAGTGCGCAAAGCTGCGGAAAAATAATAATAAAGAATAATAATAAAACCTTACAATAATAACAATAGGTTCCTTTGTAACCAGTACAAAGGACTCCCTGTGGGAGTCCTTTGTACTGGTTACAGGGCGGACCCTAATTAGCTAACCTCAATGAACCCAAAAATACCTTAATATAAGTATATTCTCACTACCGTTTTTTTCGTACTATAAGTCGCAGTTTTTTTCATAGTTTGGCCGGGGGTGCGACTTATACTCAGGAGCGACTTATGTGAAATTATTAACACATTAGCGTGAAACAGGAGTGTCCAAACTTTTTCCACTGAGGGCCGCACACTGAAAAATCAACGCAAGCGGGGGCCATTTTGACATTTTTTATTTCAAAAACCAATACAATATATCGTATTTTTACAATGTGCTCTGGGGCCGTTAAAAAATTACCTGCGGGCCGCAAATGGCCCCCCGGGCCGCACTTTGGACATCCCTGGCGTAAAATATCAAATAATATTATTGATCTCATTCACGTAAGAGACTAGACGTATAAGATTTCATGGGATTTAGCGATTAGGAGTGACAGATTGTTTGGTAAACGTATAGCATGTTCTATATGTTATAGTTATTTGAATGACTCTTACCATAATATGTTACGTTAACATACCAGTTGGTTATTTATGCCTCATATAACGTACACTTATTCAGCCTATTGTTCACTATTCTTTAGACATTTTAAATTGCCTTTCAAATGTCTATTCTTGCTGTTGGCTTTTATCAAATACATTTCCCCCAAAAATGCGACTTGTACTCCAGTGCGACTTGTATTCCGAAAAATACGGCATACAAGCCGTACTCTTTAAATTTTGGAAGAAAAAACATTTTTGTTCCCATAAATGAGTTGCACCGGACTATAAGCCGCAAATATATACGTTGTGAAATGAGTGATTTACTCTGAAATATTCTGTAAATGTTTATTTACATACCTTAATTGTGTCCAAACGGTGTCTGTAACAGGGCAGTAAAAGGGATGATCAAACAAAACAGAAGTCATGGTCATGGACCCACTAGCTGCGCAAGCTGGCTCTCCAATCAGCTAAACCAGGGGTCGGCAACCCGCATGCGGCTCTCTGAACTTTTTCAAAAATGTATGAAAAATGGAAAAAGATGAGGGGGAAAAAAAAAAATTTTTTGTTTTAACATGGTTTCTGTAGGAAGACAAACATGACACAAACCTCTAGTTGTTATAAAGCACACTGTTTGTATTAAACATGCTTCACTGATTCGAGTATTTGGCGAGCGCCGTTTTGTCCTACTCATTTTGGCGGTCCTTGAACTCACCGTAGTTTGTTTACATGCATAACTTTCTCCGACTTCCTAGGACGTGTTTTATGCCACTTCTTTTTCTGTCTCATTTTGTCCACCAAACTTTTAACGTCATGCGTGAATGCACAAAGGTGAGTTTTGTTGATGTTATTGACTTGTGTGGAGTGCTAATCAGACATATTTGGTCACTGCAAGCTAATCCATGCTAACATGCTATTTAGGCTAGCTATATGTAGGGATGATGTTTGATAAGGAATTATCGAGTTCGAGCCTATTATCGAATCCTCTTATCGAACCGATTCCTTATCGATTCTCTTATGGAGTCCAGATAGGTTGTATATGGAAAAAAAAAACACAAAACACAATATTTGGTTTAACAAAAGCTCACTTTTATTATATAATAAAAAAATAAAATCTAATAAATGAATAAATATTGACTGTTACCCACCTAAAAAAATAAAATAAAATAAATAAATATTGACTGTTGTTACCCAAAGTATATTAAGTGGGATTTTTCAGAGAAACAAATATATACAGTAACACTAAAACAAGCTGTCTCTGTGATCACTATAGGTGTATAAATAATAATATAGTGTTAAATAAAATCAGTCCCTTGGGCACAAAACTAAAAATAATACAGCTCTCCAAAAAGTGCACTTCTGCTGCTATTTGACATAACTGTTTGTTATGATGCTTTGACATTTTTGCACTTTATTTCTTTATTGAAAGAAAATTCTATGAAGAGAAAAGTTGTTTGCAAATGTGGTTACAATGCTAAAAAATGAAAAGTTAAAGCTAAAAAAAGAAATACACTTTATTGAGTTAACATTATTTCTTTATAGGGGGAAAAATGTTATGAGCGAGAGAATATAACAACTACACTACCCAGCATGCAACGGGAGTGACGAGCATGCGCGGTAGCCCCGAAAAGTGTTGCATGTTGCCACGCTGTGAAAGTAAACGTCAAGAACTCAGCCAACACGCCTCGTCTGCATTATTTATAATTAGACAGACAACACATCTACAGTGTGATTTTGTTTTGTTTACAAGGAAAGAAAAACAAAAGTTAAAAAAGGGAGATATGTTGTATATATATGTATGTGCTGCGGTTGTTTTAAGAAGGTTGCGACAGCTGCCGTAAAGGAGGTGCGTTGCTAGCCTGGTTGCTATGTTTCCGGTTGGTCGTAAAAGTGTTGGTCATGTGTTTTACCCTGCTAAAATCTCTCAGTAAAGTTATTCGATGGATTATAGCTTTGGTTTTGAACTTTATTACACCTTGGAGCGCTTTTTCCCGTCCATTGTTTTCCTGCTTTCGCTATCTGCGCCTAATGACTGAGCTACGTGACGTCATTTCTTGTGATGTCCCACGGAGCATTTCTGGTCGGGACGGGATTCGAATAAAGAATCAACTCTTTTCCTTTACTATAGTGGTCTCGATAACGGGTACCGGTTCTCAAAAAGGGATTCGAGTCCGAGGACTCGGTTCTTTTCTTATCAAACAACCGGGAAAACCGGTTTCGGGTATCATCCCTAGCTATATGTACATATTGCATCATCATACCTCATTTGTAGCTATATTTGAGCTCATTTAGTTCCCTTTATTTAGTTCCCTTTAAGTCCTCTTGATTCACACTATCTGTATGTAATATGGCTTTTAATTTTTTGCGGCTCCAGACAGATTTGTTTTTGTATTTTTGGTCCAATATGGCTCTTTCAACATTTTGGGTTGCCGACCCCTGAGCTAAACAGACTCAATAACTCCACTGTGACGTTTTGGTGAATTTACTGAGGAATTTGTGAAAGTGAAACAATACAAAAAGAATGCTATTGTAAGTTAATAATACTAACAGACACTCGTAAACGTGTTAGCTAATGCTAATGACGCTAGCTTGCTTGATTACATAACGATAGCATGTACAAATATGAAAACACTCCCACATGGGACGCTTTAGTACGTAAAAATAGTTTTAGTTATATTGTAAAACTTACAAACGTGGCTTGGAGTGATGAATGAAAAATACGAGTAGAAACGCAATGGACAAACAGAAGACGGAGCGGCACATGTACTTCCGGTCCAAAGCTTTAAAGAGCAGGAAACACTTGCAGGCATTCCCCTCAGCTACACCTGCAGTGAGCAAACTTGTCCAAAAGATGGCGCCGTAGCACAAAAATGAAACGGCCTTTTCAGTGTCTTTGCACGTGTTTAATGAAAACTATTTGCTTTGTGGCCGTCAGCGGAGAAAAATCCATAAATTAGCGGCTCCGTTTATAAGCTGCCGGGGCAAAGCGTAGGAACAAAGTAGTGGCTTATAGTCTGACATTTACGGTACATAACGTAAAGTTTTTTGGTCACGTATTTGTTTCAACGTCAAGTACGTACAGTATCTTCTACTTCTTTCTGATGGCAGTATTTGTTTCAACGTCAAGTACGTACAGTATCTTCTACTTCTTTCTGATGGCAGTATTTGTTTCAACGTCAAGTACGTACAGTATCTTCTACTTCTTTCTGATGGTAGTATTTGTTTCAACGTCAAGTACGTACAGTATCTTCTACTTCTTTCTGATGGTAGTATTTGTTTCAACGTCAAGTACGTACAGTATCTTCTACTTCTTTCTGATGGTAGTATTTGTTTCAACGTCAAGTACGTACAGTATCTTCTACTTCTTTCTGATGGTAGTATTTGTTTCAACGTCAAGTACGTACAGTATCTTCTACTTCTTTCTGATGGTAGTATTTGTTTCAACGTCAAGTACATATCTTCTTTGTGATGGTAGTATTTAACATGGGGGTGTGTGTGTATTTGAGTTGTGTGATGTAGTACAAAATCCAAAACTAGTGAAGTTGTCATGTTGTGTAAATAAAAAGAGAATACAATGATTTGCAAATTCTTTTCAACTTATATTCAATTGAATAGACTGCAAAGACAAGATATTTCATGTTCACACTGACAAACTTTATTTTTGCAAATATTAGCTCGTTTGGAATTTGATGCCTGCGACATTTTTCCAAAAAAGCTGGCACAAGGGGCTAAAAAAGAGTGAGAAAGTTGATGAATGCTCATCAAAGACTTATTTGGAACATCCCACAGGTGAACAGGCTAATTGGGAACAGGCGGGTGCCATGATTGGGTATAAAAGCAGCTTCCGTGAAATGCTCCGTCATTCACAAACAAGGACGGGGCGAGGGTCACCACTTTGTCAACAAATGCCTGAGCAAATTGTTTAAGAACAACATTTCTCAACAAGGAATTTAGGGATTTCACCATCTACGCTCCCTAATATCATCAAAAGGTTGAGAGAATGTGGAGAAATCACTGCGCGTAAGCCATGATATTACACACCTTGGATCCCTCAGGCGCTACTGCATCAAAAAGCCACATCAGTGTGTAAAGGATATCACCACATGGGCTCAGGAACACCTCACCTGTCAGTAACTACAGTTGGTCGCTACATCTGCAAGTGCAAGTTAAAACTCTACTATGCAAAGCCAAAGCCATTTATCAACAACACCCAGAAACGCTTCGCTGGGCCCGAGCTCATCTAAGATGGACTGATGCAAAGTGGAAAAGTGTCCACATTTCAAATTGTTTTTGGAAACTGTAACAAAGAGGAAAAGACCCGTCCGGACTGTTCTAGGGTGAAAGTGTAAAAGGCAGCATGTGTGATGGTATGGGGGTGTATTAGTGGCCAAGACTTGGGTAACTTACACATCTGTGAAGGCACCATTAATGCTGAAAGGTACATACAGCTTTTGGAGCAACATATGTTGCCATCATGGACGCCCCTGCTTATTTCAGCAGGACGATGCCAAGCCAGACTGGCCTGCCTGTAGTCTGCCATTGAAAATATGAAGGCTAAAATATGAGAAGGGAGACTGTTGAGCTGTACGTCAAACAAGAATGGGAAAGAATTCCACTTCAAAAAATGTGTCTCCTCAGTTCCCAAACCTTTACTGAGTGTTGTTAAAAGGAAAGGCCATGTAACACAGTGGTAAAAATGCCCCTCTGACTACTTTGCTGCCATTCAATTCTAAGTGAATGATTAATTGCCAAAAATACCAAAGTTTGTCAGTGTGAACATGAAATATCTCGTCTTTGCCGTCTATTCAATTGAATATACGTCTTTTTATTTAGCATTTACATAACCTGACTACTTGACTGCTTTTGGGCTTTGTAGCATTAGAAGAGAGTGTGACACTGATGATTCTCTGCAGGTCATCCAAGTCCTTCACGCCGGCCCCCGCCGGCCAGCAGCCGATAGGCGGACGTAAGTTCAAGCAGGCGCGGCGCAGAAGGACGTAGACGTGCGGTGGTGTGCACGGCGACCGGGAGGACTTTCCCGGGGCAGGTGTGTGGCTTTTTGCTCCCACGTACGTCAGGTGGCTGATGTTGTCTGTTTCCACCTGCTGCTGACTGAAGTGTGACAACAATCATGTCCAGACTTAGTGCACACACAACCAAGGACTGTGGAGCTGCTGGATGTAAACTATATGTACACACTGTAGCTGTGTGTGTGTGTGTGTGTGTGTGTGTGTGTGTGTGTGTGTGTGTGTGTGTGTGTGTGTGTGTGTGTGTGTGTGTGTGTGTGTGTGTGTGTGTGTGTGTGTGTGTGTGTGTGTGTGTGTGTGTGTGTGTGTGTGTGTGTGTGTGTGTGTGTGTGTGTGTGTGTGTGTGTGAGAGCATATGAATGTTTGTAATTAAAAGGAGGCGAGGAAGGAAGGAAAGGAGGCGAGTGTACATGCACTGTTGGTTAGAACCTTTGTAAATGTGTGCTTTCCATGTGACTTCTTCCCACCTGCTCAGCTCTAATTGGCCTTTCAGCATTACCACCACTTGTAAATACTCGTTGTTTTCTTTTTCTTTTTTTAAATTCTCTGTCCCCATGACGGTCCTTTTCTTCCCGTGTCTGCAGTCGCTTGTTGTCGTTCCTATCTTCAAAGTTGCCCACATCCATTTAAAAAGGACTTACATGCAAATTGGAGAGCCTTTGATGACTGAAGGCTATTTGGCTTACTGATCCACTTTTGTTTGGACCAAAACCAGTATTGTACAAAGTATTAAGTATATATTTTTATATCGCAGCTTTAAATGGACAAGGGGGACTTTGGATGGTAAGGAAGTTGAGTTTAATTTGGAAGCCATGATGATTATTATTGTTATTATAATTATTACCAGATGAGTGATAAGACTTCAAAACCATGGTTCATTACTATCAATAAAACTATCAAATATTTCTGCTTTCTTGGAAGTTATTCAGCTGTTTACTTATAGTTGTTAAACAACACCATATCTATGCAGTTGTTAAACAATAATACCATATTTATGCAGGTGTTAAACAATAATACCATATTTATGCAGTTGTTAAACAATAATACCGTATTTATGCAGGTGTTAAACAATAATACCGTATTTATGCAGGTGTTAAACAATAATACCGTATTTATGCAGGTGTTAAACAATAATATCGTATTTATGCAGGTGTTAAACAATAATACCGTATTTATGCAGGTGTTAAACAATAATACCGTATTTATGCAGGTGTTAAACAATAATATCGTATTTATGCAGGTGTTAAACAATAATACCGTATTTATGCAGGTGTTAAACAATAATACCGTATTTATGCAGGTGTTAAACAATAATACCGTATTTATGCAGGTGTTAAACAATAATACCATATTTATGGTGTTAAACAATAATACCGTATTTATGCAGGTGTTAAACAATAATACCGTATTTATGCAGGTGTTAAACAATAATACCATATTTATGGTGTTAAACAATAATACCATATTTATGCAGTTAAACAATAATACCTTATTTATGCAGTTGTTAAACAATAATACCTTATTTATGCAGTTGTTAAACAATAATACCATATTTATGCAGTTGTTAAACAATAATACCATATTTATGCAGGTGTTAAACAATAATACCGTATTTATGCAGGTGTTAAACAATAATACCATATTTATGGTGTTAAACAATAATACCATATTTATGCAGTTGTTAAACAATAATACCATATTTATGCAGGTGTTAAACAATAATACCATATTTATGCAGGTGTTAAACAATAATACCATATTTATGCAGGTGTTAAACAATAATACCATATTTATGGTGTTAAACAATAATACCATATTTATGGTGTTAAACAATAATACCATATTTATGCAGGTGTTAAACAATACCATATTTATGGTGTTAAACAATAATACCATATTTATGCAGGTGTTAAACAATAATACCATATTTATGGTGTTAAACAATAACACCATATTTATGCATTTGTTAAACAATGCCATAAAAGACATGCACCTGGGGATAGGCCCCTCCCACCTCCAAAGACATGCACCTGGGGATAGGCCCCTCCCACCTCCAAAGACATGCACCTGGGGATAGGCCCCTCCCACCTCCAAAGACATGCACCTGGGGATAGGCCCCTCCCACCTCCAAAGACATGCATCTGGGGATAGGCCCCTCCCACCTCTAAAGACATGCACCTGGGGATAGGCCCCTCCCACCTCTAAAGACATGCACCTGGGGATAGGCCCCTCCCACCTCCAAAGACATGCACCTGGGGATAGGCCCCTCCCACCTCCAAAGACATGCACCTGGGGATAGGCCCCTCCCACCTCCAAAGACGTGCACCTGGGGTTAGGCCCCTCCCACCTCCAAAGACATGCACCTGGGGATAGGCCCCTCCCACCTCCAAAGACATGCACCTGGGGATAGGCCCCTCCCACCTCCAAAGACATGCACCTGGGGATAGGCCCCTCCCACCTCCAAAGACATGCACCTGGGGATAGGTTGATTGGCAACACTAGTGTGTGAATGTTGTCTATCTGTGATGAGGTGGTGACTTGTCCAGGGTGTACCCCGCCTTCCACCCAAATGTAGCTGAAATAGGCTCCACACCCCCTGTGACCCCGAAAGGGACAAACGGTAGAAAATGGATGGATGGCTGGATGGATATTTACAAATGTATTAAACAATACTAGCATTTTTTATCAATGAATCCTTTAGTTAGTTATTAAACAATACTAGTAACTTTAGTTATTAATTAATACTATATTTAATTAGTAAACAATAATAGTATCTTTGTTATTAATTAATACTATTTAATAAGTAAACAATACTTGTATCTTTAGTTATTAACGAATACTATATTTATTTAGTTATTAATTAATACTATATTTAATTAGTAAACAATACTAGTATATTTAGTTATTAATTAATACTATATTTAATTAGTAAACAATAAGAGTATCTTTGTTATTAATTAATACTATTTAATAAGTAAACAATACTTGTATCTTTAGTTATTAATGAATACTATATTTATTTAGTAAACAATACGAGTATATTTAGTTATTAATTAATACTATATTTAATTTGTAAACAATACTTGTATCTTTAGTTATTAATACTATAATTAGTAATAATAATAAAAATACTAATATATTTAGTTATTAATGAATACTATAATTAGTAAACAACACTTGTATCTTTAGTTATTAATACTATAATTAGTTTAAAAAATACTAGTATCTTTAGTTATTAATGAATACTATAATTAGTAAACAATACTAGTGTCTTTAGTTATTAATGAATACTATAATTAGTAAACAATACTAGTGTCTTTAGTTATTAATGAATACTCTAGTTATTAAACAATACTAGTATCTTTAGTTATTAATACTATAATTAGTTTAAAAAATACTAGTATCTTTAGTTATTAATGAATACTATAATTAGTAAACAATACTAGTGTCTTTAATTATTAATGAATACTCTAGTTATCAAACAATACTAGTATATTTAGTTATTAATTAATACTATATTTAATTAGTAAACAATACTTGTATCTTTAGTTATTAATACTATAATTAGTTTAAAAAAATACTAGTATCTTTAGTTATTAATGAATACTATAATTAGTAAACAATACTAGTGTCTTTAATTATTAATGAATACTCTAGTTATTAAACAATACTAGTATATTTAGTTATTAATTAATACTATATGTAATTAGTAAACAATGCTTGTATCTTTAGTTATTAATACTATAATTAGTAAACAATACTTGTATCTTTAGTTATTAATAAATACAATAGTTATTAAACAATACTACTATATTTAGTTATTAATGAATACTATAGTTAGTAACAATACTAGTATCTTTAGTTATTAATTAATACTATATTTAATAAGTAAACAATACTAGTATATTTAGTTATTAATTAATACAATAGTTATTAAACAATACTAGTATCTTTAGTTCTAAATTAATACTATATTTAAAAAGTAAACAATACTAGTATATTTAGTTATTAATTAATACAATAGTTATTAAACAATACTAGTAAATTTAGTTATTAATGAATACTATAGTTATTAAACAATACTAGTATCTTTAGTTATAAATGAATACTATATTTAATAAGTAAACAATACTAGTATATTTAGTTATTAATGAATACTATAGTTATTAAACAATACTAGTATCTTTAGTTATAAATTAATACTATATTTAATAAGTAAACAATACTAGTATATTTAGTTATTAATGAATACAATAGTTATTAAACAATACTAGTATATTTAGTTATTAATGAATACTGTAGTTATTAAACAATACTAGTATCTTTAGTTATAAATGAATACTATATTTAATAAGTAAACAATACTAGTATATTTAGTTATTAATGAATACTATAGTTATTAAACAATACTAGTATCTTTAGTTATAAATTAATACTATATTTAATAAGTAAACAATACTAGTATATTTAGTTATTAATGAATACAATAGTTATTAAACAATACTAGTAAATTTATTTATTAATGAATACTATAGTTATTAAACAATACTAGTATCTTTAGTTATAAATGAATACTATATTTAATAAGTAAACAATACTAGTATATTTAGTTATTAATGAATACTATAGTTATTAAACAATACTAGTATCTTTAGTTATAAATTAATACTATATTTAATAAGTAAACAATACTAGTATATTTAGTTATTAATGAATACTATAGTTATTAAACAATACTAGTATATTTGGTTATAAATGAATACTATATTTAATAAGTAAACAATACTAGTATATTTAGTTATTAATGAATACTATAGTTATTAAACAATACTAGTATCTTTAGTTATAAATGAATACTATATTTAATAAGTAAACAATACTAGTATATTTAGTTATTAATGAATACTATAGTTATTAAACAATACTAGTATCTTTAGTTATAAATTAATACTATATTTAATAAGTAAACAATACTAGTATATTTAGTTATTAATGAATACTATAGTTATTAAACAATACTAGTATGTGAAGTTATCTCTAGTACTGTACCAACATAAACATTGTGGTCATATGCAAGTTAACATTCTGTTAGTAAAATAACATTTGATACACTTTGAGTGTTGATAATTAAATAAATACAATTAGTAATGGAAAAGGTCACTTCCTGGTTGTGGGTCTTACACACACACACAGTTACATTACAGGTGTGTGTGTGTGTGTGTTGCCAGGATGGTTTCTATTTAGGCGGGTCATATTTATGGTAGCAACCAGCCTTGGCAACGCTGAGTCAGCATTGTGTGCAGGAATGTTTAGTAGACGTTTCTGGATCACATTGGTGCAACATGGGATGTGGGGGCTCCACCACCATCCCCCCCCTGAGAAGCTCACACCAGGTAAGATGTGACGTACACCACACTTTGCTCAGACCAGGTAAGATGTGACATACACCACACTTTTAAAAACAGCAGAGTGCTGTCATAGAGATGATCTTTGACTATTTTTATTTATCTATTTATTATTTTCAAAAACAGCAGACTGGTTGAAACTGCACCGACTCAAGCACTCGGCGGGTAAACAAGCGCATTCTTAGCGGACTATCACTAAGTAACTCATGTTGTCGTTTTCTCATGCCCCACATCTGTGGTCCCTTCCAGGGTTTCTCAGGGGATCTGAGCCCAGGATGTGGTTGTGGCTTGTGCAGCCCTTTGAGACATTTGTGATTAAGGGCTATATAAATGAACTTTGATTGATGGAAAGCACTTAAACGTTAAGTCTCCACTCTTCAAAATGTGTGAGCTGGATGCTAATTTACATTGCATATGCCATAGACACGCTACTGATTAGCATTAGCGGTTTTACATGACGATTTCAACACCTCCAAATATGTTAAAACTACAATTAAGGCGCACGTTGGCTCAAGCACTCGGTGGGTAAACAAGCGTATTCGTAGCAGACTGTCACAAAATTTTGTCATTTTTCATGCCTGATATAAAACGCTTAAAATCTTGTCTCCACTTTTCAAAGTGTTAGCTCGATGCTAATTTACACTGCATATGCCATAAGCATGCTACTGATTAGCATTAGCGGTTTTACATGGCGATTTCAACACCTCCAAATATGTTAAAACTACAATCAAGGCGCACGTTGGCTCAAGCACTCGGCGGGTAAACAAGCGTATTCATAGCAGACTGTCACAAAGTAATGTTGTCATTTTTCATGCCTGATATAAAACGCTTAAAATCTTGTCTCCACTTTTCAAAGTGTTAGCTCGATGCTAATTTACATTGCATATGCCATTTTTATTTTTTTATTTTTTATTAATTTATTTTTTTTAATAAAGAAATACAATCATGTGTGCTTACGGACTGTATCCCTGCAGACTCTATTGATCTATATTGATATATTGTTTTTTTTATGTTGATTTAATTTAAAAAATATATATATTTTTTTTTATTTTATTTTTTTTCTTGTGCGGCCCGGTACCAATCGGCCCACGGACCGGTACCGGGCCGCGGCCCGGTGGTTGGGGACCACTGACTTAGAGTACAAACACTTTGTAGGACTCACCAACAGACATAATTTCATGGCAAAGACTACTTCCTGACTAACACCACGAGGACAAACTGGAATGAAAGCAGATAATAATAATTATTATTATCCTCAAAAGTATTGATTAGAAGCCAGCAATGATCAGAAATGGTAAAATAAGTAATAAACTTGCTGAAAAAAAATGTAAATTAGCATGTTAACTTTTTATTATTCATTGATGGATGTGTCGACGCAGCCGTGTGCTGTTGCCATGACAACCGTCCCGGCCCGCCCCTCCCAGCACCAAACAGGAAGTCAGTTACCTGGAGAGCTGCCAGCAGGGGGCCTCCTGCAGCAGGCGCGCCTTACCTCCTCCCACCTGCAGCAGGCGCGCCTTACCTCCTCCCACCTGCAGCAGGCGCGCCTTACCTCCTCCCACCTGCTGGAGGCGCTGCAGAGGGAGGGAGTCATCCCCAGGCAGGCTGCAGGCACCATGGTGAGTACTTGCACAGGAAGTAGAATATGTTTTTCAAAATAAGATGATGTTACACGTGTGTGTTAGATGGATGACAAGGTCAGACCTGCCAGGCTGGAGCCCCTCAAGGTCAAAGGTCACAGCTGGGAGGAGAAGCTGGCTGCTCAGGTGAGTAGTCCAGCAGGATTACAGTCCAGGAGGATTACAGTCCAGGAGGACCAGGAGGATTAGAGTCCAGGGGGATTACAGTCCAGGAGAATTACAGTCCAGGAGGATTAGAGTCCAGGAGGATTACAGTCCAGAAGGATTAGAGTCCAGGAGGACCAGGAGGATTACAGTCCAGGGGGATTAGAGTCCAGCAGGATTAGACTCCAGCGGGATTAGAGTCCAGGGGGATTACAGTCCAGGAGGATTACAGTCCAGCAGGATTAGAGTCTAGCAGGATTAGAGTCCAGGAAGATTAGAGTCCAGGGGGATTACAGTCCAGAAGGATTAGAGTCCAGGAGGACCAGGAGGATTACAGTCCAGGGGGATTAGAGTCCAGCAGGATTAGACTCCAGCGGGATTAGAGTCCAGGAGGATTAGAGTCTAGCAGGATTAGAGTCCAGGAAGATTAGAGTCCAGGGGGATTACAGTCCAGGAGGACCAGGAGGATTACAGTCCAGGGGGATTAGAGTCCAGCAGGATTATACTCCAGCGGGATTAGAGTCCAGGGGGATTAGAGTCCAGGAGGATTATACTCCAGCGGGATTAGAGTCCAGGGGGATTAGAGTCCAGGAGGATTACAGTCCAGCAGGATTAGAGTCTAGCAGGATTAGAGTCCAGGAAGATTAGAGTCCAGGGGGATTACAGTCCAGGGGGATTACAGTCCAGGTGGATTAGAGTCCAGGAGGATTAGAGTCCAGGGGGATTAGAGTCCAGCAGGATTAGACTCCAGCGGGATTACAGTCCAGGAGGATTACAGTCCAGCAGGATTACAGTCTAGCAGGATTAGAGTCCAGGAAGATTAGAGTCCAGGAAGATTAGAGTCAGGGGGATTACAGTCCAGGTGGATTAGAGTCCAGGAGGATTAGAGTCCAGGAGGATTAGAGTCCAGGGGGATTACAGTCCAGGAGGATTACAGTCCAACAGGATTACAGTCTAGCAGGATTACAGTCTAGCAGGATTAGAGTCCAGGAAGATTAGAGTCCAGGGGGATTACAGTCCAGGTGGATTAGAGTCCAGGAGGATTACAGTCCAGCGGGATTACAGTCCAGCAGGATTAGAGTCTAGCAGGATTAGAGTCCAGGAAGATTAGAGTCCAGGGGGATTACAGTCCAGGTGGATTAGAGTCCAGGAGGATTACAGTCCAGCAGGATTAGAGTCTAGCAGGATTAGAGTCCAGGAAGATTAGAGTCCAGGGGGATTACAGTCCAGCGGGATTACAGTCCAGGGGGATTACAGTCCAGGAGGATTACAGTCCAGCAGGATTAGAGTCTAGCAGGATTAGAGTCCAGGAATATTAGAGTCCAGGGGGATTAGAGTCCAGACATTTCGCACTGCCTTTGCGTGCCGGCCCAGTCACATAATATATCTACGGCTTTTCACACACACTAGCGAATGCAAGGCATACTTGGTCAACAGCCATACAGGTCACACTGAGGGTGGCCGTATAAACAAGTTTAACACTGTTACAAATATGTGAACCCACACCAAACAAGAATGACAAACACATTTCGGGAGAACATCCGCACCGTAACACAACATAAACACAACAAAACAAATACCCAGAACCCCTTGCAGCACTAACTCTTCCGGGACACTACAATATACACCCTCCCCCATATATATATATATATATATATATATATATATATATATATATATATATATATATATATATATATATATATATATATATATATATATATATATATATATATATATTGCATTCTATTTTAGTTACTTTGAGTTTACAACCCCCTGGTGCTGTTTTGTACTTATTGTGATTATTATTATTTCTCAATTGTTTGCAAATGTTGCAATTTACAAATAAAAGTTTATAAAATTCAAAAAAATCTAAAAATAAAAAAGATGATCAATATCCGTGTGGCTTGTAATGTGTCACAATGACCACTGAACGGCGCTGTTTGACATTCTTAGCCAAGCTACGCGAGAGGAAGTTAACTTGTTAGCTTCTATCTGTCTTAATTGAATATGAAGGTGATCAATATGTGTGTCTTAATTGAATATAAGGTGATCAATATGTGTGTCTTAATTGAATATGAAGGTGATCAATATGTGTGTCTTAATTGAATATGAAGGTGATCAATATGTGTGTCTTAATTGAATATGAAGGTGATCAATATGTGTGTGTGTGGCATGTCATGTGTCCTAATGGCCACTAAACGTCGCTGTTTGCCACATTTAGCCCAGCCAGCCTACACGGAAGGAAGTTAACTCTAGTAAGAAGGATTTTCTCTACCCGACCGGCCACGCATGCGTGAAGACTACGTCACTTCCTGTCAACATGTCCCGCGGCAATAATGTTCGTTCACTGTTTCCTTTTTTTGTTGTTATCTTTAATTGAAAAACAATGTCATACAAAATATTACATTCATTTAACAATACATTATTTAGAAACCAGCAGCCTAAAAATGGCAAATAAATCCATATTTTTAAAATGTATTTACACTTTTTGTTAGGCCCAGATTTTTAAGCGCCTCGTTTAAAAATATATATTTAGGGGAAAAAATGACGCGATGGTAGTCAGTGGCGCCCCCGTGTGTCCATTTTTGCAATGACAGAAGATAAAAGTGTTTATAATTGTGACGATTATACTTCTGATGTTCATATTTTATTTATATTTTTATTCTCTTTTACTGCGATGTAAACTATTTTTTTTAATCGAATAAGTAATAAACTATTGACAAAAAAACGTCAAGTATCACTTTCTACAGCGGAAGTGACGTCGTCTTCCGGTATCGATCGTACGCAATGAAAAGTAGAGAAAGGAGCGAGCACGTTGACGTCAAATGTGGCATTTTTTATAAAAGATGGTAGCATAGAAATGTTTGTCAACATTATTGTGCTCCAAACTAAAACATTTCTACATTAATGTCCATTTATGAAAGTAAAACCTGAGTTTTAAAAAATCTTGGAAAATGATTAAAAATAAAAATAAAAAGCCCTTAAATTGATTTTGATTAGCCTTTTTTGTCGGTTTGAATTTTTGTATTTTATCCCTTTTTTTTTTTTTAGTATTATTTATTGTTATGATTTTATATTCTATTTGTATTCGCTTTAGTTTTCTTTCCTTCCATATTTTTGCGAAAGGCAGTATTTGCTCAACCTGATGTGGATGTTTGAAATTGTTGAGATTTTTTTTTTTTAAAAGTGCCTTGGTTTTTGTGTACATTCCGAATATATTTTCGTGATATGTGCATTGTTCAATAAAAAGAAAGAAAGAAACAAAAACCTGAGCAATTTGGCGTCCTCCCGAGTAGCTTGGCTAAAAATGACAAACAGCGACGTTCAGTGGTCGTTGTGACGAATGACATGTTGATCACTTTCGTACTGATGTTTTTTTTAGTTTTTTATTTGTATTTTAATTGAACAACAAACACACGTTTATAATTCACACAAAAGTCAAGGCACTTTCAACACCAAGGAAAGAAAACAAAAGCAAATACAGATATAGTATTAAATATACTCAATAATAATAATAAAAAAATATGACAAAGACAAAAATCACTTCAAATGTTTTTAACAAATATATCAATTTAAGGCCTTTTGTACTCTAAATCATCCTCCAAGATTCGATTGATAATTGTAAACCATTAAGCCAATTAGGAAATAAAGGTTTCACTTTCATAAATCCACATTTATGTAGAAAGTGTTTTGTCAATATAATAATATTGACAAGCATTTCGATGTTACAGTTGTTTATATAAAAAAAAAACCAAAAACCTTCGTACTAAATTTAAAAAAGACGAGCGTGGACTTAAACAAGTGGAAAAACTTATTGGGGTGTTACCATTTAGTGGTCAATTGTACGGAATATGTACTTCACTGTGCAATCTACTAATACAAGAATCAATCAATCAATCACGCTGACAAAGTTTTTTTTTTTTAAATAATTTTATACACCTTTATTTATAAATTGCAACTTCCACGCTGACAAAGTTATCAGTCTCTTTCCCGTGTCATTCGTCACAACGACCACTAAACGTCGCTGTTTGCCATTTTTAGTGCAGAAGGTCACCAAGTTGTTCATCTCTATCTGGCGCGTCGTTTGCCATAACCACCACTGGGTGTCGCTGTTTTTTGTCATTTCATTACGAGAACGCCGACGTTTGCGGACTTTTTGTTTAGTTTCCAGCGACCTTTGACCTCTGGCCGGACTCCTCTCGACGTCGACTCGACCCCCGTGCGTTGGAATGTGCGTGAAATCCGAAACGTTTTCTGCATTCGAACACTTTTGTGTCTGTTCGAGTACACGCCCGCCATGGCCACTGCATTAGGTACACCTGCCCCAGTCTGTGGACGAAATGTTCGATATTGTAAAAAAAAAAAAAAAAAAAATCCGCTTCCATTTTGTGTTGAATCGACGCATATTTGTTCGTGATGATGGTCCACGTGCACCTGACGTGACGAATCCACGAAGAGTGATGGACGTCGAGCGGGTCCGAAGTGGACCACGTGGGGGGAGGGGGCGTGGTTTGGAGGCAGAACTCGGGAGCGAGCGCGTCGGTTCTCTTTGGGCCGGCAGAGGAAGCGAGGAGGGCCGCCGAGTCCTGATGGTGTTGACTGGACGAAGAAGAAGAAGAAGAAGAAGTCCACAGCAGACGCTCCCGTGACGTCATCTAAGATGCACAGCACGCAGAAGGACACCACGTACACCAAGATCTTCGTGGGGGGTCTGCCCTACCACACCACGGACTCCAGCCTCCGGAAGTACTTCGAGGTGTTCGGGGAGATCGAGGAGGCCGTGGTCATCACCGACCGCCAGACCGGGAAGTCCCGAGGATACGGATTTGTGAGTAGGGACTCATTCACTCACTCACTCACTCACTCACTCACTCACTCACTCACTCACTCACTCACTCACTCACTCACTCACTCACTCACTCACTCGCTCACCTCACTCACGCTGGATCCATTCTGTCGCACATTCTCGCATCAAATGTTGGCTTCTATGAATCTTCATCTTCATCATCTTCATCTGCCGCTAACGAGCTCGTCAGTCACTAGTCATGAAAATGAAAATGAAAGTGAAAGTGAAAATGAAAGTTCTATCGGACTTTCTCCAGACTCCGAAAGGATTTTCACAAAGTTGTGCCGAAACATTTTTGATTTGCTCTTGCAAGTTCTGTCGTCGTTTGTTTGTAAACAATCTGACGAAGTTGCTTCTACGTGTTCCTACAAGAATAATAATAAGAAGAAGAATATTAATAATAATAATAATAATAATTATATTTACTGGACTTCTTCCAACACACGATCATTCATGTAACATAGGAGCTCATCTTCATTCTGTCATACCCTCTTTCATTCATTCATATCATATATTTATGTATACATCTCATTCATTCAGTCATACAATGTATTTATTCATACCTCTCATTCATTCAGTCATATATTCGTGCAATAAATTCATTCCTCTCATTCATTCGGTCATACATTCATTCATACTTCCTTTTCATTCAGTCATACGTTCATTCTACAATTCGTTATTCATACTTCGTATTCATTCAGTCATACAATCTATTTATTCATACCTCTCATTCATTCAGTCATATATTCGTGCAATAAATTCATTCCTCTCATTCATTCGGTCATACATTCATTCATACTTCTTTTTCATTCAGTCATACATTCATTCTACAATTCGTTATTCATACTTCGTATTCATTCAGTCATACATTCTTTCATACCTCTCATTCATTCAGTCATATATTCGTGCAATAAATTCACTCCTCTCATTCATTCAGTCATACATTCATTCATACTTCTTATTCATTCAGTCATACGTTCATTCTACAATTCGTTATTCATACTTCGTATTCATTCAGTCATACATTCATTCATACAATTTATTTATTCATGCCTCTCATTCATTCAGTCATATATTCGTGCAATAAATTCATTCCTCTCATTCATTCGGTCATACATTCATTCATACTTCTTTTTCATTCAGTCATACATTCATTCTACAATTCGTTATTCATACTTCGTATTCATTCAGTCATACATTCTTTCATACAATGTATTTATTCATACCTCTCATTCATTCAGTCATATATTCGTGCAATAAATTCATTCCTCTCATTCATTCGGTCATACATTCATTCATACTTCTTTTTCATTCAGTCATACGTTCATTCTACAATTCGTTATTCATACTTCGTATTCATTCAGTCATACAATGTATTTATTCATACCTCTCATTCATTCAGTCATATATTCGTGCAATAAATTCATTCCTCTCATTCATTCAGTCATACATTCATTCATACTTCTTTTTCATTCAGTCATACATTCATTCTACAATTCGTTATTCATACTTCGTATTCATTCAGTCATACAATGTATTTATTCATACCTCTCATTCATTCAGTCATATATTCGTGCAATAAATTCACTCCTCCCATTCATTCAGTCATACATTCATTCATACTTCTTATTCATTCAGTCATACGTTCATTCTACAATTCGTTATTCATACTTCGTATTCAGTCAGTCATACAATGTATTTATTCATACCTCTCATTCATTCAGTCATATATTCGTGCAATAAATTCATTCCTCTCATTCATTTGGTCATACATTCATTCATACTTCTTTTTCATTCAGTCATATGTTCATTCTACAATTCGTTATTCATACTTCGTATTCATTCAGTCATACAATGTATTTATTCATACCTCTCATTCATTCAGTCATATATTCGTGCAATAAATTCATTCCTCTCATTCATTCGGTCATACATTCATTCATACTTCTTTTTCATTCAGTCATACATTCATTCTACAATTCGTTATTCATACTTCGTATTCATTCAGTCATACATTCTTTCATACAATGTATTTATTCATACCTCTCATTCATTCAGTCATATATTCGTGCAATAAATTCATTCCTCTCATTCATTCGGTCATACATTCATTCATACTTCTTTTTCATTCAGTCATACATTCATTCTACAATTCGTTATTCATACTTCGTATTCATTCAGTCATACATTCTTTCATACCTCTCATTCATTCAGTCATATATTCGTGCAATAAATTCACTCCTCTCATTCATTCAGTCATACATTCATTCATACTTCTTATTCATTCAGTCATATGTTCATTCTACAATTCGTTATTCATACTTCGTATTCATTCAGTCATACAATGTATTTATTCATAACTCTCATTCATTCAGTCATATGTTCGTGCAATAAATTCATTCCTCTCATTCATTCGGTCATACATTCATTCATACTTCTTTTTCATTCAGTCATACATTCATTCTACAATTCGTTATTCATACTTCGTATTCATTCAGTCATACAATGTATTTATTCATACCTCTCATTCATTCAGTCATATATTCGTGCAATAAATTCACTCCTCCCATTCATTCAGTCATACATTCATTCATACTTCTTTTTCATTCAGTCATACGTTCATTCTACAATTCGTTATTCATACTTCGTATTCATTCAGTCATACATTCATTCATACAATTTATTTATTCATACCTCTCATTCATTTCAGTCATACCATTTATTATTCATACCTCGCATTCATTCAGTCATACATTCATTCATACCATTTATTATTCATATTTCTTATTCATTCAGTCGTATATTCATTCATACAATTTATTATTCATACTTCTTATTCATTCAGTCACATATTCATTCATACAATTTATTTATTCATACCTCTCATTCATTCAGTCATACCATTTATTATTTATACCTCTCATTCATTCAGTCATATATTCATTCATGCAATTTATTTATTCATACCTCTCATTCATTCAGTCATATATTCATTCATACAATGTATTTATTCATACCTCTTATTCATTCAGTCATACATTCACTCATACTATTTATTTATTCATACTTCTTATTCATTCAGTCATACATTCATTCTACAATTTATTATTCATACTTCTTATTAATTCAGTCATACATTCATTCTACAATTTATTATTCATACTTGTTATTCATTCAGTCATACAGTCATTCATACAATTTATTTATTCATACCTCTTATTCATTCAGTAATATATTCATACAATATATTCATACCTCTCATTCATTCGGTCATACATTCATTCATACAATTTATTATTCATACTTCTTATTCATTCAGTCATACATTCATTTAAACCATATATTTTTTCATACCTCTCATTCATTCAGTCATGCATTCATTCATAAATGTTTTTATTTATACTTCTTATTCATTCAGTCATACATTCATTCATACATTCATTCTACAATTTATTATTCATACTTCTTATTCATTCAGTCATACATTCATTCATACAATTTATTTATTCATACCTCTCATTCATTCAGTCATATATTCAATGTTTATTTTATTTTATTTTATTTTATTCATACAATATATTCATACCTCTCATTCATTCATTCATACATTCATTCATACAATTTATTATTCATACTTCTTATTCATTCAGTAATATATTCATTCATACAATTTATCTATTCATACCTCTCATTCATTCAGTCATACATTCATACAGTATATTCGTACCTCTCATTCATTCAGTCATACATTCATTCATACAATGTATTATTCATACTTCTTATTCATTCACTCATATATTCATTCATACAATTTATTTATTCATACTTCTTATTCATTCAGTCATACATTCATGAATACCATTCATGTATTATACATGTCAGTCAGTCAGATCCTTAATTCATTAATTCATAGAATTTAGTCATCCATACACTTTATTCATTTCAATCTAATATTTATTCATACATTTTAGTCATTCATTCATGCATTTTATTCACTTTTTCCTTACACTTTCTTCATTAATACCCTTTATTCATAATTCACTTTATTCATTCCTTCACGTCATTCCTTCATACACTTTATTCATTCATTCATAGATGTACTTCATTAATCCCTTCACACACTTTCTTTATCCATACATACACTTAATTGTTTTTTTCATACACTTTATTCAAATATTTGTGAACTTTATTTATTCATACTTGCATACAATTTTTTTATTCATACCCTTCATTCATTCACTCATATATTCATTCACAATATTCATGTATCTGTTCATACACTTGATTTATTCATACATTTAATTTATTCATTCATAGGCATCATTTATTCAATTACAGTATTTAATTCAGTCATACACTTAATTCATTAATTTATACATGTCATGCATTCACTTCATTCATCCATTCATTCATACATGCACATCATTCATGCATACTTATATACAATTTGTTTATTCATACATTTCATTCATTCAGTCATATATTCATTCACACTATTCATGTATCTGTTCATACACTTGATTTATTCATACACTTAATTCATTCATTCATACGAGGCATTTTTATATACCGTATTTAATTCAGTCATGCACTTAATTCATTCATTTATACACATCATTCATTTATTCATTCACTTCATTCATTCATATCATGTATTCATTTATTTGATTTATTCATACACTTAATTCATTCATTTATACACGTCATTTATTCATATACAGTATTTAACTCAGTCATACACTTAATTTATTTACATTAATAAATTCACTTCATTCATTCATTCATGCATATCATTCATTTATTCATATATTTGATTTATTCATACACTTAATTCATTCATTCATACGCATGTATTCATATACAGTATTTAATTCAGTCATACACTTAATTCATTCATTCATACACATCATTAATTTATTCATTCACTTCATTCATTTATTAATGCATATTATTCATTCATCTATTTGATTCATCCA
This sequence comes from Entelurus aequoreus, assembly GCF_033978785.1. Classification (NCBI taxonomy): domain Eukaryota; kingdom Metazoa; phylum Chordata; class Actinopteri; order Syngnathiformes; family Syngnathidae; genus Entelurus; species Entelurus aequoreus. The sequence continues at coordinate 4,334,074 of NC_084735.1, forward strand.
TCGGTCCATCCATTTTCTTCCGCTTGCATTTAATTCATTCATTTATACGGGTCATTTATTCATATACAGTATTTAATTCAGTCATACACCGAATTTATTTACATGTATTCAATCACTTCATTCATTTATTCTTGCATGTCATTCATTCATTCATTCCTACAAGTCATTTTTATATACAGTATTTAATTCATTCATTCATACACATCATGTATTCATATACAGTATTTAATTCAGTCAAACACTTAAATAATTCATTTATACACATCATTCATTTATTCATTCACTTCATTCATGCATATCATTCATTCATATATTTGATTTATTCATACACTTCATTCATTCATACGCGTCATTCATTCATATACAGTATTTAATTCAGTCATACACTTAATACATTCATTTATACAAGTCAATCATTTATTCATTCATTTATACATATCATTCATTCATATATTTGATTTATTCATACTCTTGATTCATTCATTTATACACGTCATTTATTCATTTATTCATACATATCATACATTCATATATTTGATTTATTCATTCATTTATATGCGTCATTCATCCATATACAATATTTAATTCAGTCATACACGTTATTTATTTACCTAATTCACTTATTCATACACGTCGTTTATTCATATACGGTATTTAACTTATTTATACACATCATGTATTTATTCATCTACATAATCCATTCATTTACACATGTCATTCATTTATGCATGCACTTTAGTCATACATATCATCCATTCATATATTGGATTTATTCATACGCCTAAATCATTCATTAATACACATCATCCATTCATTTATTCATGTGCCGTATTTGATTCATTCATACACCTAATTCATTTATTAAGACACGTCATCCATTCATTTATTCATATACAGCATTTAATTCAGTTATACACTTCATTCATTCATTTATACACGTCATTCATTCACTTTAGTCATATTAGTCATACACATCATCCATTCATATATTTGATTTATTCATACGTCTAATTCATTCATTAATACACATCATTCATTCATTCATTCATTCATGTACAGTATTTGATTTATTTATACACCTAATTCATTCATTTATACACGTCATTCATTCACTTTAGTCATAATAGTCATACATATCATCCATTCATACATTTGATTTATTCATACGCCTAATTCATTCATTAATTCACGTCATTCATTCATGTACAGTATTTGATTTATTTATACACCTAATTCATTCATTTATACACGTCATTCATTCACTTTAGTCATAATAGTCATACATATCATCCATTCATATATTTGATTTATTCATACGTCTAATTCATTCATTAATACACATCATTCATTCATTCATTCATTCATTCATATACAGCATTTAATTCAGTTATACACTTCATTCATTCATTTATACACGTCATTCATTCACTTCAGTCATAATAGTCAGACATATCATCCATTCATATATTTGATTTATTCATACGCCTAATTCATTCATTAATACACGTCATCCATTCATTTATTCATGTACAGTATTTAATACAGTTATACACTTCATTCATTTATTTATACACATCATTCATTCACTTTAGTCATATTAGACATACATATCATCCATTCATATATTTGATTTATTCATACGCCTAATTCATTCATTAATACACGTCATTCATTCATTCATTCATGTACAGTATTTGATTCATTCATACGCCTAATTCATTTATTAAGCCACGTCATCTATTCATTTATTCATGTACAGCATTTAATTCAGTTATACACTTCATTCATTCATTCATGTACAGTATTTGATTTATTTATACACCTAATTCATTCATTTATACACATCATTCATTCACTTTAGTCATAATAGTCATACATATCATCCATTCATACATTTGATTTATTCATACGCCTAATTCATTCATTAATTCACGTCATTCATTCATTCATTCATTCATGTACAGTATTTGATTTATTTATACACCTCATTCATGCATTTATACACGTCATTCATTCACTTTAGTTATAATAGTCATACATATCATCCATTCATACATTTGATTTATTCATACACCTAATTAATTCATTAATTCACGTCATTCATTCATTCATTCATGTACAGTATTTGATTCATTTATACACCTAATTCATTCATTTATACACGTCATTCCTTCACTTTAGTCATAATAGTCATACATATCATCCATTCATACATTTGATTTATTCATACGTCTAATTCATTCATTAATTCACGTCATTCATGCATTCATTCATGTACAGTATTTGACTTATTTATACACCTAATTCATTCATTTATACACGTCATTCATTCACTTTAGTCATAATAGTCATACATATCATCCATTCATATATTTGATTTATTCATACGCCTAATTCATTCATTAATTCACGTCATTCATTCATGTACAGTATTTGATTTATTTATACACCTAATTCATTCATTTATACACGTCATTCCTTCACTTTAGTCATAATAGTCATACATATCATCCATTCATACATTTGATTTATTCATACGCCTAATTCATTCATTAATTCACGTCATTCATTCATTCATTCATGTACAGTATTTGATTTATTTATACACCTAATTCATTCATTTATACACGTCATTCCTTCACTTTAGTCATAATAGTCATACATATCATCCATTCATACATTTGATTTATTCATACGCCTAATTCATTCATTAATTCACGTCATTCATGCATTCATTCATGTACAGTATTTGACTTATTTATACACCTAATTCATTCATTTATACACGTCATTCATTCACTTTAGTCATAATAGTCATACATATCATCCATTCATACATTTGATTTATTCATACACCTAATTAATTAATTAATTCACGTCATTCATTCATTCATTCATTCATGTACAGTATTTGATTCATTTATACACCTAATTCATTCATTTATACACGTCATTCATTCACTTTAGTCATAATAGTCATACATATCATCCATTCATACATTTGATTTATTCATACGTCTAATTCATTCATTAATACACATCATTCATTCATTCATTCATTCATGTACATTATTTGATTGATTTATACACCTAATTCATTCATTTATACACGTCATTCATTCACTTTGGTCATAATAGTCATACATATCATCCATTCATACATTTGATTTATTCATACGCCTAATTCATTCATTAATTCACGTCATTCATTCATTCATTCATGTACAGTATTTGATTTATTTATACACCTAATTCATTAATTTATACACGTCATTCATTCACTTTAGTCATAATAGTCATACATATCATCCATTCATACATTTGATTTATTCATACACCTAATTCATTCATTAATTCACGTCATTCATTCATCATTCATGTACAGTATTTGATTTATTTATACACCTAATTCATTCATTTATACACGTCATTCCTTCACTTTAGTCATAATAGTCATACATATCTTGCATTCATACATTTGATTTATTCACACGCCTAATTCATTCATTAATTCACGTCATTCATTCATTCATTCATGTACAGTATTTGATTTATTTATACACCTAATTCATTCATTCATTCACGTCATTCATTCATTCATTCATGTACAGTATTTGATTTATTTATACACCTAATTCATTCATTAATTCACGTCATTCATTCATTCATTCATGTACAGTATTTGATTTATTTATACACCTAATTCATTCATTAATTCACGTCATTCATTCATTCATTCATGTACAGTATTTGATTTATTTACACACCTAATTCATTCATTAATTCACGTCATTCATTCATGTACAGTATTTGATTTATTTATACACCTAATTCATTCATTCATTCACGTCATTCATTCATACATGTACAGTATTTGATTTATTTATACACCTAATTCATTCATTAATTCACGTCATTCATTCATTCATTCATGTACAATATTTGATTTATTTATACACCTAATTAATTCATAATTCACGTCATTCATTCATTCATTCATGTACAGTATTTGATTTATTTATACACCTAATTCATTCATTTATACACGTCATTCATTCACTTTAGTCATAATAGTCATACATATCATCCATTCATACATTTGATTTATTCATACACCTAATTCATTCATTAATTCACGTCATTCATTCATTCATTCATTCATTCATTCATTCTTGTACAGTATTTGATTTATTTATACACCTAATTCATTCATTTATACACGTCATAATAGTCATACATATCATCCATTCATACATTTGATTTATTCATACGCCTAATTCATTCATTAATTCACGTCATTCATTCATTCATGTACAGTATTTGATTTATTTATACACCTCATTCATGCATTAATACAGTTCATTCATTCACTTTAGTCATAATAGTCATACATATCTTGCATTCATACATTTGATTTATTCATACGCCTAATTCATTCATTAATTCACGTCATTCATTCATTCATTCATGTACAGTATTTGATTTATTTATACACCTAATTCATTCATTCATTCACGTCATTCATTCATTCATTCATTCATGTACAGTATTTGATTTATTTATACACCTAATTCATTCATTAATTCACGTCATTCATTCATTCATTCATGTACAGTATTTGATTTATTTATACACCTAATTCATTCATTAATTCACGTCATTCATTCATTCATTCATGTACAGTATTTGATTTATTTATACACCTAATTCATTCATTAATTCACATCATTCATTCATTCATTCATGTACAGTATTTGATTTATTTATACACCTAATTCATTCATTAATTCACGTCATTCATTCATTCATTCATGTACAGTATTTGATTTATTTATACACCTAATTCATTCATTAATTCACATCATTCATTCATTCATTCATGTACAGTATTTGATTTATTTATACACCTCATTCATGCATTAATACAGGTCATTCATACTTTGTTCGATCGTACAGTATACATCGTTCATTCATTCCTTCACACACTTCACTGGTCCGTTCATTGGTTCATCGGCCAGTGTGTTAGGGCGAGACAGGAAGTGACATCATCCCGCCTCCATCTTGTGATCAGGTGACCATGGCTGAGCGCTCGTGTGCCGAGCGAGCCTGCAAGGATCCTAACCCCATCATCGACGGCCGCAAGGCAAACGTCAACCTGGCCTACTTGGGAGCCAAGCCCCGCGTCATGCAGCCAGGTGCCTCATTCATTCATTCATTCATGTTCATATTCATAATCGTATGCGTGTGCACACAGTCCAAAGTGACACGGGGCCGTGGTCCGAGTCCGAGGTACGAGCTCAAATGCGTTTAGCGGCGACCTCAGCAGATTTAACAAAGTCGCTTGATAAAAGTCCTCGTTGAAAATGTTTGTGTCATCCCAAATCTTACTTTGTCGTCTTCACGGATGCTTTTTCTCTTCATCTTTGCCAGGTTTCACTTTCGGAGTCCCGCAGATTCACCCTGCGTTCATCCAAAGGCCTTACGGGTGAGTCGGTGAAAATAGGCATCGCTCTCATCACCATATTGTCCTTTCGAGTATTAGCAAATATATGGAGTAATTATGACGACATCACTGTTAACACCACGTCGTCCCTGATTGGCTGGGAGCAACCACGCCCATATAAGGTTGGCAGGAAGAGAAGTGGAGCTGGCTTGTGCTTTGTTTATTCTAAGAGTTTTTCAACTCTTCAGCAGATTTCAACTTGTTTTTCCAGAATTTTTTTTTTATTGCCGTCGGATGGTGTGTGTGTGTGTGTGTGTGTGTGTGTGTGTGTGTGTGTGTGTGTGTGTGTGTGTGTGTGTGTGTGTGTGTGTGTGTGTGTGTGTGTGTGTGCACTTGTCTCACCATCCTTGTGTGGACATACACTTGATAAATCACCTTTCTGTGAGGATCTTTTAACTTGTGAGGGGACATTTGCCTGGTCCTCACAACTACAAAAGTAAAAAAAAATTTTTACTTTGTGTGTTTTGCATTCTGAAGTGAGGTTGCAACTAGGGATGTCCGATAAATGCTTTAAAATGTAATATCGGAAATTATCGGTATCGTTTTTTTAATTATCGGTATTGTTTTTTGTTGTTGTTGTTGTTGTTGTTTTTGTTTTTTTTATTAAATCCACATAAAAAACACAAGATACACTTACAATTAGTACACCAACCCCAAAAAACCTCCCTCCCCCATTTACACTCATTCACACAAAAGGGTTGTATCTGCTTCCTACATTATATATCAATATATATCAATACAGTCTGCAAGGGATACAGTCCGTAAGCACACATGATTGTGGGTGCTGCTGCTCCACTAATAGTACTAACCTTTAACACTTCATTTTACTCATTTTCATTCATTACTAGTTTCTATGTAACTGTTTTTATATTGTTTTACTTTCTTTTTTATTCAAGAATTTTTTTTTAATTTATTTATCTTATTTTATTAATTTTTTTAAAAAGTACCTAATCTTCACCATACCTGGTTGTCCAAATTAGGCATAATAACGTGTTAATTCCACGACTGCATATATCAGTTGATATCGGTATCGGTATCGGTAATTAAAGAGTTGGACAATATCGGAATATTGGATATCGGCAAAAAGCCATCATCGGACATCCCTAATAATAATGTGTTAATTCCACGACTGCATATATCGGTTGATATCAGTATCGGTTGATATCGGTATCGGTAATTAAAGAGTTGGACAATATCGGAATATCGGATATCGGCAAAAAGCCATTATCGGACATCCCTAATAATAATGTGTTAATTCCACGACTGCATATATCGGTTGATATCGGTATCGGTTGATATCGGTATCGGTAATTAAAGAGTTGGACAATATCGGAATATCGGCAAAAAGCCATTATTGGACATCCCTAATAATAATGTGTTAATTCCACGACTGCATATATCGGTTGATATCGGTATCGGTTGATATCGGTATCGGTAATTAAAGAGTTGGACAATATCGGAATATTGGCAAAAAGCCATTATCGGACATCCCTAATAATAATGTGTTAATTCCACGACTGCATATATCGGTTGATATCGGTATCGGTTGATATCGGTATCGGTAATTAAAGAGTTGGACAATATCGGAATATCGGCAAAAAGCCATTATCGGACATCCCTAATAATAATGTGTTAATTCCACGACTGCATATATCGGTTGATATCGGTATCGGTTGATATCGGTATCTGTAATTAAAGAGTTGGACAATATCGGAATATCGGCAAAAAGCCATTATCGGACATCCCTAATAATAATGTGTTAATTCCACGACTGCATATATCAGTTGATATCGGTATCGGTTGATATCGGTATCGGTAATTAAAGAGTTGGACAATATCGGAATATTGGATATCGGCAAAAAGCCATTATCGGACATCCCTAATAATAATGTGTTAATTCCACGACTGCATATATCAGTTGATATCGGTATCGGTTGATATCGGTATCGGTAATTAAAGAGTTGGACAATATCGGAATATTGGATATCGGCAAAAAGCCATTATCGGACATCCCTAGTTGCAACTCTCTACTCCCATCTAGGGCTAGATGTATATTTTTTCATCATTCTAGCTATAGTGGAAAGGGGGGCCCTCACAACCCACTAACCAAACGTGGGTCCACACAAAGTAGGCAAGACATGTGTGTGTGTGTGTGTGTGTGTGTGTGTGTGTGTGTGTGTGTGTGTGTGTGTGTGTGTGTGTGTGTGCGTGTGCGTGCGTGCGTGCGTGCGTGTGCGTGCGTGTGTGTGTGTGCGTGTGTGTGTGTGTGTGTGACGGAAGGTTCCAGTCTGACCCCATGCCTCTTAATGTCTCTCTCTAGCTGAGCTTTGAAGGGATTATTGTGCGTCGGGACACAAAGGTGTGCGATGAACGGGTGATTATGAAGTGGTGAAGTTATGAAGTGGTGTTGTTGGCCTCAAAGTGTTTTTGGGTGACGACTTTTTCCCTCTCTCAGTCGCTTTTATTTTAACACGCTGGTGTGTGACGTTGTTTGTTCTGGTAACACAACAACAAGGTGATGATGCAACTTCCTGTTCTAACCAACACATCACTTTTTCTTGTTTGGAGTTGGTTTTTTTTTTTAAAGGCTTTTTTTGTCTGCAACTCACTTTACATACACAACGAGTGTGTGCATGCGTGTGTGTGTGTGTGTGTGTGTGTGTGTGTGTGTGTGTGTGTGTGTGTGTGTGTGTGTGTGTGTGTGTGTGTGTGTGTGTGTGTGTGTGTGTGTGTGTGTGTGTGTGTGTGTGTGTGTGTGTGTGTGTGTGTGTGTGTGTGTGTGTGTGTGTGTGTGTGTGTGTGTGTGTGTGTTCAGGCTCCAAAGTTGCAAACAAATGTCTTTCTCTCGCTGGCTCTCTTATTCTCCGGGACGGGTCACATGGTCTCTCGGTGTTAACGAAAACAAGCGCGCCCATTGTGCCCGCACAAAGCCTCCAATGCTGACACTGCATGAAGGTGTGTGTGTGTGTGTGTGTGTGTGTGAGTGTGGGTGTGTGTGTGTGTGTGTGTGTGTGTGTGTGTGTGTGTGGGGTGGAGGGGTGTAAAAAATGATTGGCCACTTTATTAGGTACACGCGCAGTGCCAGGAAAAATCTATTTTGGAATATGTAACGATTAAAAAAAATGATCCAAACAATCGATTTTAATTTATTTTTTATTTAATTATTTGTCCTTTTCCTCATGTTGATGTACACCAGGGGTCACCAACCTTTTTGAAAGCAAGAGCTACTTCTTGGGTACTGATTAATGCGAAGGGCTACCAGTTTGATACACACTTAAATAAATTGCCAGAAATAGCCAATTTGCTCAATTTACCTTTAACTCTATGTTATTATTAATAATTAATGATATTTACACTTAATTGAACGGTTTAAAAGAGGAGAAAACACGGGAAAAAAAAGACAATTAAATTTTGAAACATAGTTTATCTTCAATTTCGACTCTTTAAAATTCAAAATTCAACCGGAAAAAAAGAAAAGAAAAACTAGCTAATTCGAATCTTTTTGAAAAAATTAAAAAAATAATTTATGGAACATCATTAGTAATTTTTTCCTGATTAAAATTAATTTTAGAATTTTGATGACATGTTTTAAATAGGTTAAAATACAATCCGCACTTTGTTAGAATATATAACAAATTGGACCAAGCTATATTTCTAACAAAGACAAATCATTATTTCTCCTAGATTTTCCAGAACAAAATTTTTAAAAGAAATTCAAAAGACTAAAAAGAAATTCTAGAGATTTTCTAGATTTGCCAGAATATTTTTTTTGAATTTTAATCATAATAAGTTTGAAGAAATATTTCACAAATATTCTTCGTCGAAAAAACAGAAGCTAAAATGAAGGATTAAATTAAAATTTATTCATTATTCTTTACAATAAAAATTGTTTTTTTACTTGAACATTGATTTAAATTGTCAGGAAGGAATTTAACAGGTAAAAAGGTATATATGTTTAAAAATCCTAAAATCATTTTTAAGGTTGTATTTTGTCTCTAAAATTGTCTTTCTGAAAGTTATAAGAAGCAAAGTAAAAAAATGTATGAATTTATTTAAACAAGTGAAGACCAAGTTTTTCAAATATTTTCTTGGATTTTCAAATTCTATTTGAGTTTTGTCTCTCTTAGAATTAAAAATGTCGGGCAAAGCGAGACCAGCTTGCTAGTAAATAAATAAACAAGTGAAGACCAAGTCTTTAAAATATTTTCTTGGATTTTCAAATTCTATTTGAGTTTTGTCTCTCTTAGAATTAAAAATGTCGGGCAAAGCGAGACCAGCTTGCTAATAAATAAATAAACAAGTGAAGACCAAGTCTTTAAAATATTTTCTTGGATTTTCAAATTCTATTTGAGTTTTGTCTCTCTTAGAATTAAAAATGTCGGGCAAAGCGAGACCAGCTTGCTAGTAAATAAATAAACAAGTGAAGACCAAGTCTTTAAAATATTTTCTTGGATTTTCAAATTCTATTTGAGTTTTGTCTCTCTTAGAATTAAAATGTCGGGCAAAGCGAGACCAGCTTGCTAGTAAATAAATAAACAAGTGAAGACCAAGTCTTTAAAATATTTTCTTGGATTTTCAAATTCTATTTGAGTTTTGTCTCTCTTAGAATTAAAAATGTCGGGCAAAGCGAGACCAGCTTGCTAGTAAATAAATAAACAAGTGAAGACCAAGTCTTTAAAATATTTTCTTGGATTTTCAAATTCTATTTGAGTTTTGTCTCTCTTAGAATTAAAAATGTCGGGCAAAGCGAGACCAGCTTGCTAATAAATAAATAAACAAGTGAAGACCAAGTCTTTAAAATATTTTCTTGGATTTTCAAATTCTATTTGAGTTTTGTCTCTCTTAGAATTAAAAATGTCGGGCAAAGCGAGACCAGCTTGCTAGTAAATAAATAACATTTAAAAAATAGAGGCAGCTCACTGGTAAGTGCTGCTATTTGAGCTATTTTTAGAACAGGCCGGCGGGCTACTCATCTGGTCCTTACGGGCTACCTGGTGCCCGCGGGCACCGCGTTGGTGACCCCTGGTGTAGATGATCTATATCTACTGTACACACATACTTTACAAAAGTACTTATTTTGAATTTGATTTGATTAAATGTTTGGGTAGAATTGTATTCAACAAAGCAGTTTTGATTTGAAGTAACGTGGAAAAGTATCACAGCTGTTGATGACGTGCTGGATCAGAGAACTAAATATGTGCTGGGTCAGAGAACTAAATATGTGCTGGATCAGAGAACTAAATATGTGCTGGATCAGAGAACTAAATATGTGCTGGGTCAGATCAGAGAAGTGACACCCAGTAAAAGTAGTGATTTGGAATGGAGAATGCTTTCTCAAATCGTTGTGTGTGTGTGTGTAATCTGATTCATGTGTCCATGTGCTAATTAGTGTGTGTGTGTGTGTAATCTGATTCATGTGTCCATGTGCTAATTAGTGTGTGTGTGTGTGTAATCTGATTCATGTGTCCATGTGCTAATTAGTGTGTGTGTGTGTGTAATCTGATTCATGTGTCCATGTGCTAATTAGTGTGTGTGTGTGTGTAATCTGATTCATGTGTCCATGTGCTAATTAGTGTGTGTGTGTGTGTAATCTGATTCATGTGTCCATGTGCTAATTAGTGTGTGTGTGTGTGTGTAATCTGAATCATGTGTCCATGTGCTAATTAGTGTGTGTGTGTGTGTGTGTAATCTGATTCATGTGTCCATGTGCTAATTAGTGTGTGTGTGTGTGTGTAATCTGATTCATGTGTCCATGTGCTAATTAGTGTGTGTGTGTGTGTGTGTGTGTGTGTAATCTGATTCATGTGTCCATGTGCTAATTAGTGTGTGTGTGTGTGTGTGTGTAATCTCAATCAATCAATGTTTATTTATATAGCCCTAAATCACAAGTGTCTCAAAGGGCTGTACAAGCCACAACGACATCCTCGGTACAGAGCCCACATACGGGCAAGGAAAAACTCACCCCAGTGGGACGTCGGTGAATGACTATGAGAAACCTTGGAGAGGACCGCATATGTGGGTAACCCCCCCCCCCCCCTCTAGGGGAGACCGAAAGCAACGGATGTCGAGTGGGTCTGACATAATATTGTGAAAGTCCAGTCCACAGTGGATCCAACACATCAGCGGGAGTCCAGTCCACAGCGGGGCCAACAGGAAACCATCCCGAGCGGAGACGGGTCAGCAGCGCAGAGATGTCCCCAACCGATGCACAGGCTAGTGGTCCACCCGGGGTCCCGACTCTGGACAGCCAGCACTTCATCCATGGCCACCGGACCTATGCAACTCCCCCTCGCAAGGGACAGGGGAGAAGAGGAGAGAAGAAAAGAAACGGCAGATCAACTGGTCTAAAAAAGGGGGGGTCTATTTAAAGGCTAGATTATACAAATGAGTTTTAAGATGGGACTTAAATGCTTCTACTGAGGTAGCATCTCTAACTGTTACCGGGAGGGCATTCCAGAGTACTGGAGCCCGAATAGAAAACGCTCTATAGCCCGCAGACTTTTTTTTGGCTCTGGGAATCACTAATAAGCCGGAGTTCTTTGAACGCAGATTTCTTGTCGGGACATATGGTACAATACAATCGGCGAGATAGGCTGGAGCTAAACCGTGTAATATTTTATACGTAAGTAGTAAAACCTTAAAGTCGCATCTTAAGTGCACAGGAAGCCAGTGCAGGTGAGCCAGTATAGGCGTAATATGATCAAACTTTCTTGTTTTTGTCAAAAGCCTTGCAGCCGCATTTTGTACCAACTGTAATCTTTTAATGCTAGACATAGGGAGGCCCGAAAATAATACGTTACAGTAATCGAGACGAGACGTAACGAACGCATGAATAATGATCTCAGCGTCGCTAGTGGACAAGATGGAACGAATTTTAGCGATATTACGGAGATGAAAGAAGGCCGTTTTAGTAACACTCTTAATGTGTGACTCAAACGAGAGAGTTGGGTCGAAGATAATACCCAGATTCTTTACCGAGTCTCCTTGTTTAATTGTTTGGTTGTCAAATGTTAAGGTGGTATTATTAAATAGATGTTGGTGTTGAGCAGGACCGATAATCAGCATTTCCGTTTTCTTAGCGTTGAGTTGCAAAAAGTTAGCGGACATCCATTGTTTAATTTCATTAAGACACGCCTCCAGCTGACTACAGTCCGGCGTGTTGGTCAGCTTTAGGGGCATGTAGAGTTGGGTGTCATCAGCATAACAGTGAAAGCTAACACCGTACTTGCGTATGATGTCACCTAGCGGCAGCATGTAAATACTAAAGAGTGCAGGGCCAAGAACCGAACCCTGGGGAACTCCGCACGTTACCTTGACATAGTCCGAGGTCACATTGTTATGGGAGACGCACTGCATCCTGTCAGTAAGATAAGAGTTAAACCAAGACAAGGCTAAGTCTGACATACCAATACGTGTTTTGATACGCTCTAATAAAATATTATGATCGACGGTATCGAAAGCGGCGCTAAGATCAAGAAGCAGCAACACAGATGACGCATCAGAATCCATCGTTAGCAATAGATCATTAGTCATTTTTGCGAGGGCTGTCTCCGTAGAGTGATTTGCCCTGAAACCGGATTGAAAAGGTTCACAGAGATTGTTAGTCACTAAGTGTTCATTTAGCTGCTGTGCAACAGTTTTTTCGAGAATTTTGGAAATAAACGGAAGGTGGGAGACCGGTCGGTAGTTTACCATGAGGTCAGGATCGAGGTTAGGTCTTTTGAGCAGAGGATGAATAACCGCTTTTTTGAATGCTAGGGGAACAGTGCCGGAGGAAAGTGATAAGTTTATAATATTTAACACTGATGGACCTAATAATACAAACAGTTCCTTGATAAGTTTCCCAGGAAGTGGGTCAAGTAAACATGTTGTTTGTTTTATCCCACTTACACGCTGTAATAATTCCTCTAATGTTATTTCATCAAAAATAGAGAGACTATTTTGGAGGGCAGTGTCCGTCGTATATACAGTCGTATTTGTGTTAATAGAGCCCAGTTGTAGCTGGGATGCGTTGTCTTTAATCTCCTTTCTAATGACTTCAATTTTCTTATTAAAGAAATTCATAAAATCATCTGCCGAGTGGGTGGAGCTACTGGGAGGAGTCCCTTGTTGGGTTAGCGATGCTACTGTACTAAACAGAAATTTAGGATCGTTTTTGTTGAGGCGGATGAGATTTGAGTAGTATTTAGCTTTAGCTAAGGTAAGCATGCGTTTATAAGTTATTAAACTATCACTCCATGCTTGATGGAAAACCTCAAGTTTAGTCGCGCGCCATTTGCGTTCCAGTTTTCTACATGATAATTTATGAGCTCTAATTTCTTCTGTAAACCATGGGGTGCGCCTTTTAGGGGCCCTTTTTTGCTTTAGCGGTGCTATACTATCAATAATTTCGCGCAAGGCATCGTCAAAGTTGTTAGTGAGTTTATCAATAGAGCCGACATAATTTGGGAATGGTGCTATTACCGAAGGCAGTAGGTCAGCAAGAGTCATCGTTGTGGCAGCATTAATGTTGCGGCCGCTATAGCAGTTATTATTATTATTAGCTTGTTGACAAAGAGTCAAAACTTCAAATTTTATAAGGTAATGATCGGACATTACTTTAGTATATGGAAGTATCATAACTTTGGAGGTGGTGACACCCCTGACAAGCACTAGATCTATTGTATTACCGTTGCGATGCGTGGGTTCATGTATTATTTGTGTAAGACCACAGCTATCAATTATGGTTTGGAGCGCCACGCACTGAGGGTCCGATGGGGTATTCATATGGATATTAAAGTCCCCCATTATGATTATATTGTCGGCGTGCGTCACTAGATCAGCAACGAACTCTGAGAATTCACTGATAAAGTCCGAATAGGGCCCAGGGGGGCGGTAGATAACAGCCAGGTCGAGAGGTAGCGGTGTGACAGACCTCATAGTAAGCACCTCAAACGATTTATATTTATTATTTAGGTTAGGGGTAAGGTTGAAATTTTCATTGTATATTAGTGCGACACCCCCTCCCCTTTTAAGAGGGCGGGCAACATGCGCATTCGTATAGTTAGGAGGAGATGCCTCATTGAGCGCAAAAAATTCGTCCGGTTTGAGCCAGGTTTCGCTAAGACCAATGACGTTAAGATTGTTGTCTCTAATGACCTCATTAACCAATAACGCCTTGGGAGACAATGATCTTATGTTTAAAAAGCCCATATTATAGGTATTGGGCTGTTTTGACGAGTTTTTGTTAAGATTATCCGTAGTGGCAATATTAACAATGTTGCGTTTATTATGCGTAGTGCACTTTAAATAGTTTCGACCATATCTAGGAATTGATATGACGGGAATTTTCCGATTGTTTGCTTGGTGCTGCAATAGACTGGACATATCATAATTTGCCACCTCAGTAGAATGCATGTCCACCTCTGACACAGACACAACAGAAAAAACATTATGTTAATTGTGTATTATTCTAAGAGAATTGCTATGCGTACATGGATTATCCAGCCTGGCGCTGGCTAGTTCTAGCTTAACTGACTCCTCACCCGGACTAACAGACATTGTAATTGCCTGTGACCAGGCTTGCTCTAGTGTAGTCAGTCAAGTGAGACTTAAATAGTAGTCTATGTTTCTAGACAGGATGATGGCGCCTTCCTGGTTAGGGTGAAGGCCGTCTCTCATCAGCAAGCCTGGTTTGCCCCAGAAAGAGGGCCAGTTATCAATAAACGTTAGTCCCTGCTGCCTACAGTAGCTAGCCAACCACTTGTTAAGCGAGACTAATCTGCTATATCTCTCATCATTGCCTCTCGCAGGCAGGGGGCCAGAGACAATTACTCGATGCCTGGACATCTTTCTGGCGAGATCACAAGTCCTGGCTATGTTTCTCTTTGTAATCTCTGA
>NC_084735.1:4356955-4384455 GCF_033978785.1 Entelurus aequoreus
TGTGTGTAATCTGATTCATGTGTCCATGTGCTAATTAGTGTGGGTGCGTGTAATCTGATTCATGTGTCCATGTGCTAATTAGTGTGTGCAATCTGATTCATGTGTCCATGTGCTAATTAGTGTGTGCGTGTAATATGATTCATGTGTCCATGTGCTAATTAGTGTGTGTGTGTGTGTGTGTATAATCTGATTCATGTGTCCATGTGCTAATTAGTGTGGGTGTGTGTGCGTGTAATCTGATTCATGTGTCCATGTGCTAATTAGTGTGTGTGTGTGTGTAATCTGATTCATGTGTCCATGTGCTAATTAGTGTGTGTGTGTGTGTAATCTGATTCATGTGTCCATGTGCTAATTAGTGTGTGTGTGTGTGTGTGTGTAATCTGATTCATGTGTCCATGTGCTAATTAGTGTGTGTGTGCGTGTGTGTGCAATCTGATTCATGTGTTTGGGGCTAATTAGTGTGTCTATATCTCAATCTGTGTGTGTGTGTAATCTGATTCATGTGTCCGTGTACTAATTAGTGTGTCTGTATCTCAATCTGTGTGTGTGTAATCTGATTCATGTGTCCATGTGTTAATTAGTGTGTGTGTGTGTGTGCGTGTGTGTGCAATCTGATTCATGTGTTTGGGGCTAATTAGTGTGTCTATATCTCAAACTGTGTGTGTGTGTAATCTGATTCATGTGTCCGTGTACTAATTAGTGTGTCTGTATCTCAATCTGTGTGTGTGTAATCTGATTCATGTGTCTGTGTGCTAACTAGTGTGTCTGTATTTCAATCTGTGTGTGTGTGTAATTCGATTTACGTGTGTGTAAACCAATTGTATATTTGTGTACATATTACTATATACTGTACTAATATTATTATAGACTTGTAATACGTGTATAAATATTACTATATACTAATATTATTATATACTTGTAATATTTGTGTAAATATTAATATATAGATGTATGTATATAATACTATATACTTGTACAAATATTATAATATGATATTGTAAGACTTCTTCTCAAAGTGTAACTTCCACTGCTGCTGGCACACACCCGCCCTCTAGTGGCCGCCACAAGCACTACACCTTGTACTGCCAAGTATTACACAGTAAAAAACACACTCGTGATATAATCATAAAATTAAATTACACACCTCAAATGATGCACATATAAAATAAAACACGTGTAGAATATTACACAGTACTTATCAAGTAACATACATATACATATATATATATATATTTTTATATATGTATGTGTGGGAAAAAAAAAAAATCACAAGACTATTTCATCTCTACAGGCCTGTTTCATGAGGGTTTTCCTCAATCCTCAGGAGATTTGTCCTGAGGATTGAGGAAAACCCTCATGAAACAGGCCTGTAGAGATGAAATAGTCTTGTGATTTTTTTTCCCACATATACATATTACGCTCTACCACGGTATCGAGCACTATTTTTTGGATAATCTAATTAAGACATATATATTTTTATATATATATATATATATATATATATATATAAAATAAATACACACATAAAATAATAACATTAATATAGTAGGAATACATTAATTATATAATTAGAAATTAATATATATATGCATATAAAACAATTTTGATATAAAATAATACCCATCAAATACACATGTAATTAATATATAAAATTATATACATATAAAATAGTATAAATATAAAGTAGTACATGTAAAATCATAAATAATACACATGTAAATAATATATACAATTATATACATATAAAATAGTATAAATATAAAGTAATACATGTAAAATCATAAATAATACACATGTAAATAATATATACAATTATATACATATAAAATAGTATAAATATAAAGTAATACATGTAAAATCATAAATAATACACATGTAAATAATATATACAATTATATACATATAAAATAGTATAAATATAAAGTAATACATGTAAAATCATAAATAATACACATGTAAATAATATATACAATTATATACATATAAAATAGTATAAATATAAAGTAATACATGTAAAATCATAAATAATACACATGTAAATAATATATACAATTATATACATATAAAATAGTATAAATATAATGTAATACATGTAAAATCATAAATAATACACATGTAAATAATATATACAATTATATACATATAAAATAGTATAAATATAAAGTAATACATGTAAAATCATAAATAATACACATGTAAATAATATATACAATTATATACATATAAAATAGTATAAATATAAAGTAATACATGTAAAATCATAAATAATACACATGTAAATAATATATACAATTATATACATATAAAATAGTATAAATATAAAGTAATACATGTAAAATCATAAATAATACATGGTGACTTCCTTGTCTCCATGACGACACACAGCAGGGGGGCCCAAAGTGGGGTTTGATGGGGGGCCCAATATTTGCCGCCGAGTAGTTTGGTTGGGTTCCCCAAACGTGGCACATTTCTATCCCGTGACGTCACGCCGCTGCACCTTTGACCAGATTCTCACCAAATGGAGCTCTGCCAGCGGGTTGTTGTCGTCATCCTGCTAACTCGCTAACTAAGCGGCCTTGGACTTCCTCCGGTTGTTTGCGTCGACCTAATCCTGACCAGCTGATCCTGACCAGCTGATCCTGACCAGCTGATCCTGACCAGCTGATCCTGACCAGCTGATCCTGACCAGCTGCCACTCCCTGCTCGGGTTGGCTAAACTAAAGCTAAGCTAAAGCTAAGCTAAGCTAACCGTGTGTTCTTGTTTGCAGCATCCCGGCCCACTACGTGTACCCCCAGGCCTTCGTGCAGCCCAGCGTGGTCATCCCCCACGTGCAGCCAGCCGCCGCCCCTCCCGCCGCCTCCTCGCCTTACATCGACTACACGGGAGCGGCCTACGCGCAGTACTCCGCCGCCGCCGTTAGCGCGGCGGCGGCGGCAGCGGCGTACGAGCAGTATCCATACGCGGCCTCCCCCGCCCCCGCCGGCTACGTGGCCACCGCCGGCTACGGCTACGCGCTCCAGCAGCCCCTGGCCGCCGCCGCCGCCCCGGGCGCAGCCGCCGCCTTCGGCCAGTTCCAGCCGCAGCAACTTCAAGCCGACCGCATGCAATAGCGGGATGCTGATTGGTCGGCTGAGAAGCAGGAAGTAGACGACGACGTAGCGGCCAAAAAACAAGCAAAAAGTGCTTTTGTCATCATTGATAATCAGGGAAATGTTTGACGTCTGTCAGGAGCCTTCCATCGATGCTGACCCCGTTGACTCCGCCCCTTGACCCCCCCCCCCCCCCCCCCCCAGCCTCCTTTGTCCTCCTGACCGACGCAAAGCAAGCAAATAAACAAAAGAAGAACACAAAGAGGAAGCTGTGTTGTTGTGCTGGGAGGAGGGGCAGGGGGCGGGGCTAGTCGGGGTGTGGGTCGGACCGTGCCCCCCCCGCCAGAACCCCCCGCCCCCCTCCAACGCCACACAGACGGATCACTCTGGAAGGTCGTTTGTTGACTTGTCACATTTTAATCCCAAGTTTACAGTCCGACATGGAGCCCCCCCCCCACCCCGCCCCACACACACACCCCTGCACCCCTTTGCCCCCCTTGACCCCCCCCCCCCCCCCCCGGCCCATGTCAGCACTTCCGCCTCTTTGCAAATCTGCCCGGCAACCGCCCGCCTCAGTGCTCGACTCTCCACTTCCACCGCTTCTGACATCCACTCTTTACAAAAGTATTTATTTTCTTGGAGGTAGTACGGCATCAACAATGGTACTGTGTACTCATCTCAAGGCATATATACAGTATTTATATATATTTACACTATATAACTTATTCATTAGCTTTAGCCATCGTTGTTATGATTTATTAACATACTCAACCAAAAAAAGTAGCTGTTTACTTTTGATTTACAACTCTTCAGCTGGTGTTTTTTCAACTACATGTCAACCATTTTTCAACCATGCCAATTGTACTTCCACGTGGAAGGAAAACAGGCTAATATCCACTTTGACAAAAGAAAATGTTTTTTCCAACTATATTTCAACCATATCTCAACTATATTTCAACCATTTTTCAACCATGCCAATTGTACTTCCACCTGGAAAGAAAACAGGCCAATAATCATTTGGACAAAGGAAAACGTTTTTTTCCAACTATATTTCAACCATATTTCAACCATGCCGATGGTACTTCCACCTGGAAGGAAAACGGGCTAATATTTATTTCGACAAAGGAAAACTGTTTTTCAACTATATTTCAACCATATTTCAACTATATTTCAACCATGCCGATGGTACTTCCACCTGGAAGGAAAACAGGCTAATATTCATTTTGACAAAATAAAACGATTTTTTTTTCAACTCTATTTCAACCATATTTCAACCATGCCGATGGTACTTCCACCTGGAAGGAAAACAGTCTAATATTTATTTTGACAAAGGAAAACGTTTTTTCAACCATATTTCAACTATATTTCAACCATGCCAATTGTACTTCCACGTGGAAGGAAAACAGGCTAGTATTCATTTTGACAAAAGAAAACGTTTTTTTCCAACTATATTTCAACCATATTTCAACAATATCTCAACTATATTTCAACCATATTTCAACCATGCCGATGGTACTTCCACCTGGAAGGAAAACAGGCTAATATTTATTTTGACAAAGGAAAACTGTTTTTCAACAATATTTCAACCATATTTCAACCATATTTCAACCATGCCGATGGTACTTCCACCTGGAAGGAAAACAGGCTAATATTCATTTTGACAAAATAAAACCTTTTTTTTTCAACTCTATTTCAACCATATTTCAACCATGCCGATGGTACTTCCACCTGGAAGGAAAACAGTTTATAATTTATTTTGACAAAGGAAAACGTTTTTTCAACCATATTTCAACTATATTTCAACCATGCCAATTGTACTTCCACGTGGAAGGAAAACAGGCTAGTATTCATTTTGACAAAAGAAAACGTTTTTTTCCAACTATATTTCAACCATATTTCAACCATATCTCAACTATATTTCAACCATATTTCAACCATGCCGATGGTACGTCCACCTGGAAGGAAAACAGGCTAATATCCATTTTGACAAAGGAAAACGATTTTTTTTCAACTCTATTTCAACCATATTTCAACCATGCCGATGGTACGTCCACCTGGAAGGAAAACAGGCTAATATTTATTTTGACAAAGGAAAACGTTTTTTCAACCATATTTCAACTATATTTCAACCATGCCAATTGTACTTCCACTTGGAAAGAAAAAAGGCTAGTATTCATTTTGACAAAAGAAAACGTTTTTTTCCAACTATATTTCAACCATATTTCAACAATATCTCAACTATATTTCAACCATGCCGATGGTACTTCCACCTGGAAAGAAAACAGGCCAATAATCATTTGGACAAAAGAAAACGTTTTTTCCAACTCTATTTCAACCATATTTCAACCATGCCGATGGTACTTCCACCTGGAAGGAAAACAGGCTAGTATTCATTTTGACAAAAGAAAACGTTTTTTTCCAACTATATTTCAACCATATTTCAACCATGCCGATGGTACTTCCACTTGGAAAGAAAAAAGGCTAGTATTCATTTTGACAAAAGAAAACGTTTTTTTCCAACTATATTTCAACCATATTTCAACAATATCTCAACTATATTTCAACCATATTCCAACCATGCCGATGGTACTTCCACCTGGAAAGAAAACAGGCCAATAATCATTTGGACAAAAGAAAACGTTTTTTTCCAACTATATTTCAACCATATTTCAACCATGCCGATTGTACTTCCACCTGGAAGGAAAACAGGCTAGTATCCATTTTGACAAAAGAAAAAAAAAATTCCTACTATATTTCAACCATATTTCACCCATGTCGATGGTACTTCCACCTGGAAGGAAAACAGGCTAATATTCATTTTGACAAAATAAAACGATTTTTTTTCAACTCTATTTCAACCATATTTCAACCATGCCGATGGTACTTCCACCTGGAAGGAAAACAGGCTAATATTTATTTTGACAAAGTAAAACTGTTTTTCAACTATATTTCAACCATATTTCAACTATATTTCAACCATGCCGATGGTACTTCCACCGGGAAGGAAAACAGGAAAACGTTTTTTCAACTCTATTTCAACCATGCCGATGGTACTTCCACCTGGAAGGAAAACAGGCTAATATTTATTTTGACAAAGGAAAACGTTTTTTCAACCATATTTCAACTATATTTCAACCATGCCAATTGTACTTCCACGTGGAAGGAAAACAGGCTAGTATTCATTTTGACAAAAGAAAACCTTTTTTTCCAACTATATTTCAACCATATTTCCACCATATCTCAGCTATATTTCAACCATATTTCAACAATGCCGATTGTACTTCCACCTGGAAGGAAAACAGGCCAATATTTATTTTGACAAAGGAAAACTGTTTTTCAACTATATTTCAACCATATTTCAACTATATTTCAACCATGCCGATGGTACTTCCACCGGGAAGGAAAACAGGAAAATGTTTTTTCAACTCTATTTCAACCATATTTCAACCATGCCTATGGTACTTCCACCTGGAAGGAAAACAGGCTAACATTTATTTTGACAAAGGAAAACTGTTTTTCAAGTATATTTCAACCGTATTTCAACTATATTCCAACCATGCCGATGGTACTTCCACCGGGAAGGAAAACAGGAAAAGGTTTTTTCAACCATATTTCAACCCTATTTCAACGGTACTTCCACCTGCTAATAACATGTTGACAAAAATGCTGCTTTCTCCTGT
Source organism: Entelurus aequoreus (assembly GCF_033978785.1). Classification (NCBI taxonomy): domain Eukaryota; kingdom Metazoa; phylum Chordata; class Actinopteri; order Syngnathiformes; family Syngnathidae; genus Entelurus; species Entelurus aequoreus. Next base: position 4,363,726 of record NC_084735.1, read on the forward strand.
AGAATGTATGACGTCGTGAACATTGTTGTGTTTTTGCTAGAGAAACACGGCCTGGTGTTTTTATATACTTGAACTATTTCTTACAAGGGAAAGGAGAGAAATCAATGGTCGGTGGATGAAAAGTGCACAAAAGCAAACTTACGTACGCAATATTGCAATAAAGTCTCCTCTATTTCAAACAAACCCTTTCTTCTGCTGTTTGTTTTTGATGTTTTTGTCCGTTTATTCAAGGACACGCCACTTGCAGAGCTTACACACTTGAGCACTGCTTTAGAAATAAATATTTGTTTCGTAACAATAAAGAGACAAACTAAAGATTTTTATCAAAACCTATTCAAGAAAATTAAAATGAATTAATAAACTAATATCAATAATACACCTATAAAATAATATACATATTAAATAATACACATGTAAAATAATAAAAATTATAAAATAATATAAATACAAAATAATACAAATATAACATAAGATACACATACAATAATATACATAGAAAATAATTTACATATCAAATAATACACATAAAATAATACACATATAAAATAATACACATAAAAGAATACAGATGTATAATAGTATACATATTAAATAATACACATGTAAAATAATAAAAATTATAAAATAATATAAATACAAAATAATTCAAATATAACATAAGATACATATACAATAATTTACATATCAAATAATACACATAAAATAATACACACATCAAATAATACACATAAAAGAATACAGATGTATAATGGTATACATATAAATAATATACATATTAAATAATATACATATTAAAAAATACATATATAAAACAGTATAGATATAAAATAATACACATATAAAATAACATAAATATGAAATAATACACATATAAAATAATATAAATACAAAATAATACAAATATAACATAATATACAATAATATACATAAGAAATAATTTACATATAAAATAGTACATATATAAAATTATATACATATAAAATAATTTACATATAAAATAATACACATGAAATAATACAAATATAAAATAAATACTCATAAAATAATATAAACGTAAAGTAATACACATATAAAATAATGTAAATAGAAAATAATATACATATAAAATAATACACACATAAAATAATACAAATATAAAATAATACAGATATAACGTAATACACATGTACAATAATAAAGTTATACAATGGTATACATATAAAATAATGTACATATTAAATATTGTTAATATAAAATGATATACAAATCAAATAATACACATATAAATATATACATATATAATACATGCATACAATTATACACAACTAATACAATTGTAAAATAAGACACATATTTAATAATAATATACATATGTTTTATATATACTGTTCATATAAACTAATATACATATAAAATAATATACATATAAAATAATACACATAAAAAATAATATACATATAAAAAAAATCAAATACTACACACATAAAATAATAATATAATAATATACCAATAAAATAATATACATATAAAAATGTTATACATATGAGATAATACACATGTAAAATAATATACATGTCTAATAATATACATATTAAATAGTACACATGTGAAAGAGTATACATATTAAATAATACACAAGGGAAATAATATACATATCAAATAGTACACATGTGAAAGAGTATACATATTAAATAATACACATGTGAAATAGTATACATATTGAATAGTACACATGTAAAAGAGTATACATATTAAATAATACCCATGTGAAATAGTATACATATTAAATAGTACACATGTGAAAGAGTATACATATTAAATAATACACAAGAGAAATAATATACACATCAAATAATACACATATGAAATATCACAATGACTACACAAACAAAATAAGGCACTTCCATTACAATGCAATATTTGACAACAAGTTGTGCAACTTGCATATCAATATAAAATTAAAAATAACTACAAATAACATCACACAAAACCTGTTAAATAAAATAAAAGTAAAGGTAATTGGGCAATACAAATTAGAATAAATAACAGTAAAACAAACTGACTCTATCTAAAAAACAACAACAACGTAATTCATCCAATATTTTATTTATTTATTGACGTAATGACGTAATGTAAGGAAAAAGTGGTGGATTAATAATAATGATAATTATAATAATAATTATTATAATAATCAATAAATTCATGTATCGAAATGACAGCTGTGGCAGTGCAAGATTAATAATACTGATAATTATAATAATAATAATTATAATAATCAATAAATTCATGTGTCGACATGACAGCTGTGGCAGTGCAAGGGGCGGGATACAGGAAGTAGATGCACGCAGCTGATTGGTCAGGAGCAGCTGAGGAACCGGAAGTGGATCCAAAGCTCACAACAGTAATTACAATCCTAGCAAGAAGTCTGTCTTTATATCTTCTTCACCATATATGTCCTAGCAGGTAACGAGCTGGATATTTAACTAGCTCTTCTTTTGTCACGTTCCTTCAATGTAAATATGGCTTTCAATGTTTTTTTTAAAAGTGCTCTTTTAAATGTGTCGGCCATGTTTGAGGAGCCAACCGACAATTTCTAAAATGTAGTTGACCATTTTTCTTATAGCTACCGAACTATTTGTTCCTTATTTTGTTACCTTGCCACCTGGTTGGGGTGATATTTATGTGGAGTTTGTGATTTATGATATAATTATGTGTATATGATGTTATATGTCCGACTAGCTTGCTTGCCAGCTAACAGACTGGCTTGCTAACTGCGTTGCTTTGATCATGTGAGCACTTTGTAAGTACATATATTTAATATATATTTATATATGACTTTTTTTTTTATATATATACCGACTGTAGCCATCAAATATCTGTTAAAATGTTGATTTTTTTTGTGCAATTTTTGTGTTGGCAGTGATTGCGTTTAGCAGGTGTACCTAATGTTGTGGCCACACTTCACAGCTCGGGACGCCATCTTGTTCCCCTTTTGTAGCAGCTACGTTGAGTCACGGTTCAATACATATTTATATATGAAATTATATATATGTGTATGTGTACGTATGAATATACCGAATGTAGCCATCAAATATCTGAAAAAATTGAGACTTTTTAGTGCAACTTCCGTGTTGGCCGTGATTGCGTTTAGCAGGTGTACCTAATGTTGTGGCCACACTTCACAGCTCGGGACGCCATCTTGTTCCCCTTTTGTAACAGTTCGTTGAGTCACGGTTCAATATATATTTGTACATGAATTTATATATATGTATATATGTAGCTATGAAATATCTGTAAAAATTTAGACTTTATAGTGCAACTTCCGTGTTGGCCGTGATTGCATTGAGCAGGTGTACCTAATGTTCTGGCCACATTTCACAGCTCGGGACGCCATTTTATACCATTTTTGTAGCAGCTTCGTTGAGTCACGTTCAATATATATTCCTTTATGAAATTATATATATATATATATATATACATATGAATACGAATGTAGCCAGCAAATATCTCTAAAAATGTAGACTTTTTAGTGCAACTTCCGTGTTGGCCGTGATTGCCTTGAGCAGGTGTACCTAATGTTGTGGCCACACTTCAAAGCTCGGGACGCAATTTTATTCCCCTTTTGTAGCAATACGTTGAGTCACGGTTTAATATATATTTATATATGAAATTATATATATATATACATATGAATATACCAAATGTAGCCATCAAATATCTGTAAAAATGTATACTTTGTAGTGCAACTTCCGTGTTGGCCGTGATTGCATTGAGCAGGTGTACCTAATGTTGTGGCCACACTTCACAGCTCGGGACGTCATTTTATTCCCCTTTTATAGCAGCTTCGTTGAGTCAATGTTCAATATATATTTATATATGAAATTATTTATATGAATATACCGAATGTAGCCATCAAATATCTGTAAAAAATTAAGACTTTAGTGCAACTTCCGTGATGGCATTGAGCAGGTGTACCTAATGTTGTGGCCACACTTCACAGCTCGGGACGCCATCTTGTTCCCCTTTTTTTAGCAGCTACGTTGAGTCACGGTTCAATAAATATATTTATATATATGAAATTATATATATACATATGAATACACCGAATGTAGCCATCAAATATCTGAAAAAATTGAGACTTTTTAGTGTAAATTTCCGTGTTGGCCGTGATTGCCTTGAGCAAGTGTACCTAATGTCGTGGCCACACTGCACAGCCCGGGACGCCCTCTTCTTGCTTATTTTTAGCAGCTGCGTTGAGTCACGGTTCCGAAAGGGTTCTACGCGGCCTGAGTGGGACCAGGACACGCACGGGAACGGCCCGGGAGCAGAATCACAGGAGCAAAGGTACAGAACTATTGTTTGAAAGTTGCTGTTTGGTTCGTGCTTTGTTGCGGGAAACCTTTGTCAATAAAGTCTTTGTAGAGTGCCGTTAGTCACGTGGTACAAACATACTACCGTACTAATATCCCAATCATTGTCGTTCTATTTTACTTATTCATATTATTATGATAAATATTGGTCAATATTTTTTAGGACACTCCATTAGGTACACCAGGGTTGGCCAAAGTGCGGCGCGGGGGCCACTTGTGGCACGCAACTCGCTTTATTCCGTTAAATGTATATCATTTCAATGTTGTAATATTCCCATTCAAGCATCGAACGTTCGGATCTCGCAACGACGCTAATTATTTCAACACAGAACTCTTTTCCTCTGGTAATAAAAAGCATCTTTTAGTTTTTAATGAAGATAAAAGGTGAAGAACGTCAAAGTGTACATTGATGTTTTATAATCTAGTCGGGTGTAGCGCTAGGCTAATGAATTACAAAAAGGTGCCACACTGCCTTTGAAACAAGACATTCATGCGCATGATGGCGCGCTGAGTCGACACGCACACGGAGCACTTACAAGCAGAAACGGAGCGGAGAAAGAAGCGGTAGAAAGGTCGTTTTTTGGCTTAAAAACTAACAGGTCAAGCTGTAAACCAGGGGTGTCCAAAGTGCGGCCCGCAGCCTGTTTTTTATTGGCCCACGACACATTCTAAATACAAATATCCCGGACTAGAACGTTAAAAGTTAGCTTGCTAACAGTTAGCGCGTTATTCTAAGTACAAAATACAAATATCCCGTACTAGAACGTTAAAAGTTAGCTTGCTAACAGTTAGCGCATTATTCTAAATACAAATATCCCGGATTAGAACGTTAAAAGTTAGCTTGCTAACAGTTAGCGCGTTATTCTAAATACAAAATACAAATATCCCGTACTAGAACGTTAAAAGTTAGCTTGCTAACAGTTAGCGCGTTATTCTAAATACAAAATACAAATATCCCGGACTAGAACGTTAAAAGTTAGCTTGCTAACAGTTAGCACGTTATTCTAAATACAAAATACAAATATCCCGTACTAGAACGTTAAAAGTTAGCTTGCTAACAGTTAGCGCGTTATTCTAAATACAAATATCCCGGATTAGAACGTTAAAAGTTAGCTTGCTAACAGTTAGCGCGTTATTCTAAATACAAAATACAAATATCCCGGACTAGAACGTTAAAAGTTAGCTTGCTAACAGTTAGCGCGTTACACACAACGTTATATTAGGTCGAATGTGTTTGGCTGCAAAATTGGCTAAAAAAGGTTAGCATGTTATTGTAAGTGTGCTGAAACGTTAATGTTAGCATGCTAACAGTTAGCATGGGTCAAGTACCAAGTTTGAGTCTGAGGTGTTTGGCTGTAAAAATGGCCAAAAAAGTTAGCATGTTAATGTTAGTATGCTGGAATGTTGTTAGAATGCTAACAGTTAGCATGGGTCAAGCGCAAAGTTGAGTCAGAGGCGTTTTGGCTGCTAAATTGTCTAAAAAAGCTGTAATGCTAATTTTAGCATGCTAACAGTTAGCATATGTCAAGTACCAAGTTATGAGTCTGCGATGTTTGGCTGTAAAATTGGCTAAAAAGTTAGCCTGTTAATGTTGTAGCATGCTAACAGTTAGCGTGGGTCAAGTAACAAGTTTGAGTCTGAGGCGTTACAAAATGGGCTAAAAAGTTAGCATGTAAATGTTAGTATGCTGGAATGTTGTTAGCATGCTAAAGTGGCATAAAACACTGAAAGTGATTATTCCTATAACCCTTTTGTTTCAAATGTTTGTTCCACTTGTGGCGCGGGCATCTTGTCTGACTCACACCATACACAGCCTTCCTTGTCACGTATTCTTCCTTTTCCCGCTTTCCATCCACTAATTCAAACTGATCCAGCAGCGCAATTGAAGATTGTTTTATTTACAATAATCAAGTAACAGAATACTCGGGAAACAAAATAAATGGTAGCTTATATAAAGCTGAGGTCTACAGACAGGCGAGGTCTACAGACAGGTGAGGTCAAAGACGGTATGCTGGTGCCCGACTGTCAATCACGCGCCCAGCGCACTCCTGCCCCTTATAGGCCTGCGTGGGAACTTTTCACCACCTGCAAACGGTGCACACTGACATACACAAATCAATCACTCAAAAATAACAATATAAACATAGATTCAAGTATGGCTCTCTATTTGGCTCCTACACACCGGCCCCTGATTGATCTTTACAGACTCAATCACATTCATTAATTTAATGCAAAAAAAAGGAGCCTATTCCATAATAAACAAACAAAAGGCAAAGCCTTGAGAGAAAATAAAGTATATACATTACGTCCCTGGTGCGTGTCTTGTGGTCTGGTCTCCATGACTGACCAGTCAGCCCTCAGCCTCCAGGACGCGGCACAGCTTGGTGATAGGCCTTTCGATGACTGAAGTCTTTGTTTGGAGCTTGACTGACCGGACCAGGCCTCCTCCATCTGGCCGAGTCTCCAGTATTCTGCCCAATGGCCAGGAGCCCCGTGGGGCTGTGGGGTCGACCACCAGGACCACATCTCCTGGCTGCAGGTTGTTCCTCACTTGGGTCCATTTCTGTCTTTCCTGCAGAAGCGCCAGATACTCCCTTGTCCATCTGTGCCAGAAAAGGTCAGCCATATACTGGACCTGTTTCCAGCGGCGCCTGGCGTAGAGATCCCTTTTCTCGAAGGTGCCAGGGGGAATGATGGGTTGAGTTTTTAGAAGGAGAATGTGGTTTGGGGTCAGCGGCTCTAAGTCCTGTGGATCTGGGGAGACTGTGGAGAGGGGACGACTGTTGAGGATTGCCTCTGCCTCGCAAAAGATGGTGTGCAGGCCCTCATCATCAATGATTTGTTGGTGGAGAGTAGAGTTGAGTACCTGTCTGACAGACCTGATGAGCCTCTCCCAGACTCCACCGTGGTGGGAGGCTGCGGGTGGATTGAATGTCCACTGAATTCCCTCAGAGAGAAGGGAGCCTTGGATTTTCCGGTCATCTAGTGAACTCAGGGCCTTTTTTAGCTCAGCTTGAGCTCCCACCAGGTTAGTGCCATTGTCGGATCGAATGTGCTTAACTTGTCCTCTCCTACAGACAAACCTCCTTATAGCATGGATGCATGAGTCAGTATCTAGTGTGTAGGCTACCTCCAAATGCACCGCTCTACTGCTCATACAGGTAAAGAGGGCCCCATACCTTTTGACTAGGCTCCTCCCTCTTTTAACTGTGATTGGGCCAAAGTAGTCTAACCCGACATTAGTAAAGGGAGGGAGGTCAGGGAGGATTCTCTCTTGGGGTAAACTTGCCATTTTTTGCTCTCCTGTTTTTCCTCTCACACGTCGACACACAACACACTTTGAAATCACCTTTCTGGCTGCGGAGTTTCCCTTTACCACCCAGTATTTCTTTCGGAGCTCAGAAAGCATGTGGTTCCTACCACTGTGTCCAGTGTGTTCGTGAATGTGTCTCAGGATGAGAGTTGAGATATGAGCATTTTTGGGGAGGATACAGGGGTGCTTGGCTTCCTCAGGCATTGCAGATCTATGCAACCTACCCCCTACCCTTAACATGCCTTCATCTAGCATGGGATCTAACCTGCTGATGTTGCTGCTCTTACGAACACTAGATGAAGCCGTTTTGAGTGTTGCCATCTCCACAGGGAATGATTGTCTTTGGACATGGATGATCACTGACTTTTCGGCCTGCGAGACATCTTCCACTGTGAGGCGCTGTCCACCAAGTGTGGACCTGAAAGTTTTAAGTTCCTTGTTCACGTTGTAGCTGTGTGAACGGGTGGCAGTTTGACCTGAGAGGAGTTCCTTTTTCCTTTTAGCAAGCAAGCTTAGAATGTTCTTCATCTTCAGATACCATGCCACTGCTCTAAGGAGCTTTTTCCAGTTTGAAAAGGAGGAAAGCAGCTGGTTTGTGGGGGTTTCAGTGTTTACCACTGTAGTGAAGACAGTAGTGTTCTTTCTGACTTCTGGGTCATCCTGTAACACTGACTTGGAGCCCCATGCTTCCTGTGCAGGCCAACTTTCCTCTGCTTTCCATAAGAAGTCAGGGGCATGTATCCATCTCCTTTGCTGCATCAATCTGCTGGTACTCAGCCCTCTGGAGGCATCGTCAGCTGGATTGTCCTTACTGCCTACATACCTCCATTGAGACAGCTTTGTTTTGAGGGATACACCTTTGTAGGTGGCTGCACAGTCAAAAACCACCCTGAGTTTCTTCTTTTTGGGGTGGTACACTCTGTGGTGTGGTATGTACCAAACCTTTGTCTGGCTGAGCTCCTGCTCTGGCACCTTCTCAGCATAGTGGCTTTCCAGAATGTCATTGAGAGATGCAACACACTCCTGTTTGAGTTGCTGGTTCCTTTCCATTTTTCTTTTCAGGCTTTGGAGACACTGTTCGGCACTTGGGCGGTTGTTGGGCAGGTTGACCGTGGGCTTTCTGAAGGGTAATTTCAGGCTGTAGTGTCCGTCCTGTAGCACTGCCTCATTGGCTATCTCTAAAAACTGTTTGTCTTCTACTGACAGCTTAGTCTTTTCCTCTGACATTACCTCACTGAACTCCAGGTTATACTGGGAAATTAAAAGCTCCTCCAGATTTGCAACTGAAATACTGTTCACAGTTGCACTCACTGCCTGTCTCTTCTGACCTCTAAATGGCCCGTTAACCACCCATCCCAATAACGTTCTCACTGCATGTGGACCCCCACCATGACTATTTATAACCTCCCATGGCTCTAACAGTTTTGGAGCATTTGTGCCTATCAACAGCTCCACCTTTGAACTGATGCTCGGGAGTATAACGTTGCCTAAATATGGCCATGGTGCTATGTCTTCCTGTTTGGGGATGCTGCATGTGGTGACTGGCATTTCTTTCTGTGTAAAGACAACAGGAAGAGGTAGGAAATGATTGCTGTCCAGTGCAGAAACTTCCAGCCCTGCTACCATGTGAGTTGGGACAGACTTTTCCTGATTCATGGTCCTTAGTAGGATATGGGTCTTTACTCCCTTTATGTTCAACTGGGACATAAGCTGTTCAGAACAGAAGCTAGCGGAGGATCCAAGGTCAAGGAGAGCATAAACTGAGAGGACCTGGCTGCCCTTCCCGGCCTTAACTTTGACTGGGACAATGGACAGAACACTCTCTTGGTCCCCGGCCCCTATATGGCCACATAGCTCTGGTCCTGCGCTGCTTACATTTCTAGAGTGCTTTTCTACCTCTTTCGATATTTTGTCTTTCCTATCATAATGTAAGACACTTGGGTGAGATTTTTTACACAGTCTACATGTCTGACGACTTGGACAAACAGAACTCCTGTGCCCTATTAAAAGACAGGCAAAGCACATGCCCTGGCTCTTTAGGAAACTAAGCTTGTCTCTGTGCTTCTTCTTAATGAACAGTCTACACAACTCTAGTGGGTGTTTGTTTTTACAAAGTGGACAAATGGGCTCTGAGTCAGACTCTGGCTTGGATTCCATTGGGCTAATAGTAATACTCGTGGCAAAACTACTACCAGCTGACTTTGAGTGTTGTGGATTTACAGAGGGTCTAGCGTTAGCCTTTCCTATGGCTGACTGCTCCTGTACCCTTAGCTCTCCAAAGACTGGATGGGCTGCCACACGAGCTTGCTTTTCTATAAAGCTAACCAGGTCTAAAACCCTTACCCTGTGGTTGTGCTCTTCCTGCTGCTCATAAGCTTTGTTGCGCCATTTCTCCTTCAGCTTGAAGGGCAACTTAAACGCAATGTTTCTCATATTGGCCACTGTGTCCAGTTCGTCCATGTACTCCGTCTCCTCCATGGCATTACAGCAGCTCCTGAGGAACATGGCGTACTCCTGCAAGGATTTGGAATCCTCTGCCTTAATTTGAGGCCAGGTCTGGACCTTATCTAGGTAAGCACAGGCAATTTTAAAGTCATGACCAAAGTTCTCTTTTAATAACCTTTTGGCTTTCTGGTAGCCTCTGTCTGGTGACATATATTCACAACTTTTGATTAGCTTTTGAGCATGGCCCTTTGTGTACTGGATGGGAAACTGCAACCTGTCCCTGTCATTGTCCGTTTTACTTTCGACCATGTGTTCAAAGGAATGGATGAATGACTTGTACTCCAAGATTTTTCCATCAAAGAAGGGAACACTTCCTTGTGGGAGAGTGGACAGAAGCTGCTGTTTCACAAGAATCTTAGTCAGTTCATTTTGGGCTTCCAGAATTTTAATCAGCTGATTGTGCTGTGTTGAGCTGGGGATGGCTTGTTGAGGTTGGAACTGGAAACTGGCAGGCACAGCTTGGTGAACGGGGGCCTGCTGGGGATAGAGACCGGCAAGCTGACTTGGGGCCTGCAGAGGTAGAACTGGGACCTGCTGTGGTTGAGTTGGGACCTGCTGAGGTTGGGGTTGGAATTGGAGGCTGGCATGCTGAGGTTGGAACTGGAAACTGGCAGGCACAGCTTGGGGTATAGATGCATCGAACAGAGTAGTGGGGAACTGCATCTGAACTCCTTCCTTGGGCCTAACCACTGGGCCTCCCACAGGTAAACCACACTTTGATGGATCAAATGCTACCCCTGTAACTGCTGCTCTCTGATCTGCACCATGCACCTCTAAACCTTCTACTTCCCTCAAGTAGTTAATTTTAGCATTAGCCGCCTCTATTTCTGTTTTTAACTCCAAAGCCTCTCTTTTTTTTCCTGCACATTAACTCCTGTTCTTCAATATTATACTTTTCCTGCAACCTTGCTGCCCTGGCTGTCAAAGCAACCTTTTCCGCCTCCGCTCTAATCCGCAATGATGAAGAGGAATTATTGGATGACTGTCCTGAACTGTAGGACTTGACTGATGCCTCCCTGGTTGACACTATGCCTGGGTGACCAGTTAGTTCATGCCTATATAGGCTGTCCGCTTCCTCTAAATTGTCCTTAAAATTACCAGTTATTAAATCACTGTCTTTAAATATATCAATGTCGTCGGGTGGAGGAGCACAGGTGTGGGTTGAGGGGTTTTCAAGATCTGATATCCATCGGGACACCTCAGCTTCAAAGGCATCTATTAGAGCAATTTTAGGCTGATACCATGTTTGGTCATCAGCCCTTCGCTCGTCTGGCTCTAAACCTTCAGAGTATGATCTGTGCAGAGATTTAAACTCCATTAAGAACTCATTAAACTTGCTCATATTTATTTTCACTTCTTTTAAAGCCTCTGCATCCACCATCAAATTGCGCACAATGTTCATTCGCCTTGTTATGTGTGACATTTTGCCTATTCTGGCGGCGCGCACACGAGAAGCCTCCTGCGCAATCGTCGTCATTTCTCCTCCTTCGGCTGAATTATTAGTTGACATTTTCCTCTTTTAATCAACAAAAATCCTTCACTTGGTACATCAAAAAATGTTTACACTTCCAAGTGAATATAAAAGGTTCCAAAAATAGTCTTTATCCTTTTTGGGAATTAAATGTCCGTTCACGGGCCGTCGGGCGCGCGCGCGCAAGCCCGTCACCAAATGTTTGTAATGCAACTTTTAAAATCATTACGCGGTGATCGCAGTCCCAAAAATAAACATTTCTTGCATGATAATGTCCAGAAAAACTCACTTGATATTACTATAGAGTCCTTTTAACGAATGAGTTTGATGGTTTATCACAAACCTTAATGAAAGAAGTCCTTTGTTCCTGCACCACGCGCTTTGGCCTTGCTTCCTGCTTGGTGCGCAATCCTGTCGGCTGTACTTCCACAGCATACCGTCTTTGACAACTTGAAGTGGCATAAAACACTGAAAGTGATTATTCCTATAACCCTTTTGTTTCAAATGTTTGTTCCACTTGTGGCGCGGGCATCTTGTCTGACTCACACCATACACAGCCTTCCTTGTCACGTATTCTTCCTTTTCCCGCTTTCCATCCACTAATTCAAACTGATCCAGCAGCGCAATTGAAGATTGTTTTATTTACAATAATCAAGTAACAGAATACTCGGGAAACAAAATAAATGGTAGCTTATATAAAGCTGAGGTCTACAGACAGGCGAGGTCTACAGACAGGTGAGGTCAAAGACGGTATGCTGGTGCCCGACTGTCAATCACGCGCCCAGCGCACTCCTGCCCCTTATAGGCCTGCGTGGGAACTTTTCACCACCTGCAAACGGTGCACACTGACATACACAAATCAATCACTCAAAAATAACAATATAAACATAGATTCAAGTATGGCTCTCTATTTGGCTCCTACAGTTAGCATGGGTCAAGCGCCAAGTTATGAGTCTGAGGCGTTTTGGCTGCTAAATTGTCTAAAAAAGCTGTAATGCTAATTTTAGCATGCTAACAGTTAGCATATGTTAAGTACCAAGTTATGAGTCTGCGATGTTTGGCTGTAAAATTGGCTAAAAAGTTAGTCTGTTAATGTTGTAGCATGCTAGCAGTTAGCATGGGTCAAGTACCAAGTTTGAGTCTGAGGTGTTCGGCTGCAAAATTGGCTAAAAAGTTAGCCTGTTAATGTTATTATGCTGGAATGTTGTTAGAATGCTAACAGTTTGCATGGGTCAAGCGGAAAGTTATGAGTCTGAGGCGTTTTGGCTGCTAAATTGTCTAAAAAAGCTATAATGCTAATTTTAGCATGCTAACAGTTACCATATATCAAGTACCAAGTTATGAGTCTGCGATGTTTGGCTGTAAAATTGGCTAAAAGGTTAGCCTGTTTATTGTTATAGCATGCTAACAGCTAGCATGTATCAAGTACCAAGTTATGAGTCTGAGGCAATTGGCTGTAAAAATGACCAAAAAAGTTAGCATGCTAATGTTATAGCATGCTAACAGTTAGCATGGGCCAAGCACTACGTTATACGAGTCTGAGGTGTTTGGCTGTAAAATGGCCAAAAAGTCAGCATGCTAATGCTATAGCATGCTAACAGTTAGCATATGTCAAGTACAAAGTTATGAGTCTGAGGTGTTCGGCTACAAAATTGGCTAAAAAGTGGACATGTTAGCTTGGTGAACATGTTGCTAAGCTAGCACTGAATGGCAGCATGGAGCAGGAAGCTAACAGGAGCTGGATTTAGCTCCAAAGATCAGATATCACGTCTTCCTCAGCTGTCGTTTGCCACACACACACACACACACACACACACACACACACACACACACACACACACACACACACCCCAAGTCGCACTGTTGCCATGGACGCACACACACCTTATGCTTCATGGACGCTTTATGCTGACGATTATCACACCAACAGTAGATTTTTAGTTGTTTATGGAAGCTTTCGACCGCTAACAACTATGGAACAAAACAGACCCCCCCAAAATATCGATGTAATCAGTCTAGTATCGCTCATATACTGATGGACACCACTGGTATGCAGAGTGGTGTATAAAGATAATGGCAAACTAAACGAGAGGCACCATGTGTGCAACTGTGCCTGGATGCATGCAATTGCTGTTGTATTGACCAAATAAAGCAAAATAATACATTTATATATACAAACCCTGTTTCCATATGGGAAATTGTGTTGGATGTAAATATAAACGGAATACAATGATTTGCAAATCATTGTATTCCGTTTATATTTACATCCAACACAATTTCCCAACTCTTATGGAAACGGGGTTTGTAATTCTTAACATATTCTAGCTCATAAACGTACAATAAAACATGCTATTGTTTGGTCAAAGTAGAATGTTGTATTTGACGCAGTCTGCTGACAGGCTAAGACTGGCGAGCAGTAGATAATGTGAATATATCAGGACTGTCCAAACTACGGCCCGCCAACATGAGTTCAACTTCAATAAGCAACATTTTCATATTGCATTTAACTACCAATGGCTCTGACAGGTGGCAATGTGTCGCCATCTTGTGGACAATACATGAAACTCAGGTCAGTGAGCATGATTTGTAGTGTCTGGACATGACAAAGCACAGCATTTACTTATATGACCCAATCCAAACAACCCTTCCTAGTCATGGTGCAGGAAAAAAAAAAAAGTGTAGCAGTACAAAAAGTCAACAGACATGGTCACACATAACTCAACCTGCTCACTAAACTTTGTGGATATTATTTTTAAAAAGTCACATCACCATAAAAATAAAAATAAATCTCAATTACTGCCATTTAAATCCACTGCAAGGCATGATGGGAAACTCTCTCCACAGTTATCCATGTTTGACTTTTAGCTGCTTGATACCGTATTTCCTTGAATTGGCGCCGGGAATATAGTATTCGCCTGCCTAGAATTACAGCCGGGTCAAACTCGTTTCGCAAAATAATTAGCGCATGCTTGGCACTTCCGCCGGGTCAAATATGAGTCATTAAATGACTCCCGCCTCCAGGTGGTAGAGGGCGCTAGCGATCCTTCTTGCGACTACCAGTACTGCAGGAGACAGGTACTGCAGAAGAAGACAACAAGCAGCAAGCATGCAGCAATTGTTTGCTTGCACTTTTAACATGGAGGATTACATATCTAAAATAAAACCGTTTTCTAAACTGGACTTTCAATCGAAGCAGGAGGTAATAATTAAAGGAATATCTCCAGAGACTTTTAAAATTGAAGAAAGATGAGAAAGACTGCCTTTGATCAGAAGCAGCTGCACATGGACCCATCTACAAGTAAAGGTAAGATCATAATAACGTTTTTTTTTATTAAATGTGTTTTTAATGATAAGGTATGCGCCGGAGTGAGAAGAGGTTTTAAAATAATTAGAGCATGCTTGCTCATTCCGCATGGTTTTGGTAACCGCAGGAGTGAGAAGAGGTTTTAAATTAATTAGCGCCCCTGCGGCTATTCAAGGAAATACGGTATTTCTGATTTGATTACAAAACTTTAGAGAGGTCATCACGGACGTAAACAATGTAGTACTTGAACTTTAACATACTGCAAATATTTACTTATAATTATTATTTACTATGTATCCATTTTATTATTATACTATGTAAACACACACACTAATGTGTGTATATATGTGTATGTATGTATGTATACATACATACATGTTAATATATGTATTTATTTATGTATATGTGTGTATATATATATATGTGTATATGTGCATAAATGTGTATTAATGTATGAGTGTGTAAATATACATTTTTAATGTATGTGTGTATATACATATGTGTATAAATTGTTGCGTCGACCAGCGTTCCTCCAATGGGGAATTCAAATTGCTAGTCTCTCCCAGATTCTTTTTATGGCAGTAAGCTGATGTTTATATTCAATCTCCAGGCAGTAGTTGGTATTTTGTAGTTTATTCTCAAAGCTTAGAGGACAAACCTGAGACCAACCCAGCACACAAGCATTCCCTAGCCCGGTCCACACATCACGAAAACATTCTGTTCTTCAATCTCTCCCCCCGCCCGCACAGATGCCCATTGTGTCCGTTACCTCAAGTCGGCCCGAGAAGGGAAGCATGGAGGACTCCTCTTCTCTGCCTCCTACTTCAAGGCCGTCCACAGTGCAAGCACTTTGTCATGAGACGATCAAAACAAGGAAAAGAGTACAAGATGGAACATTAGCTATTTAAAATATGACTATAGAAATATAAAAGAAGTAACTCTTAATTATGGATAAATGTGGATATATGTAGATATCTGCATCCGTCAATATGTATACGTATATATGTGTATATATATGAATGTGTATATATGCATATATGTGTATTAATGTATGTATATAAGTGTATATGAATGTGTATGTGTGGACATATGTATGATTTGTGTGTGTATATATATATATATATATATGTCTTAATTAGATTATCCAAAAAATAGTGCTCGATTCCGTGGTAGAGCGTAATATGTATGTGTGGGAAAAAATCACAAGACTATTTCATCTCGAGATGAAATAGTCTTGTGATTTTTTCCCACACATACATACATATATATATATATATATATATATATATATATATATATATATATATATATATATATATATATATGTGTATATATATATATGTGTATGTGTGGGAAAAAATCACAATGAAATAGTCTTGTGATTTTTTTCCCATATATATATATATATATATATATATGTATATATATATATATATGTATGTATGTGTGGGAAAAAATCACAAGACTATTTCATCTCTACAGGCCTGTTTCATGAGGGGTTTCCTCAATCCTCATGAAACAAAAAAAAACATCTCCTTAGGATTGAGGAAACCCCTCATGAAACAGGCCTGTAGAGATGAAATAGTCTTGTGATTTTTTCCCCACACATACATATTACGCTCTACCACGGTATCGAGCACTATTTTTTGGATAATCTAATTAAGACATATATATTTATATATTTATCTACTTTATTTATTTATTTATTTATTTTTAGCCCAATGCGGCCCCCTAGTCAAGAGGTTTGGACATCCCTGACATATATTAATATTACTTGGACTTATTGTTTTATTATTTTTCTGCTTGGTTAAATAGTTCTTTGGAAAAAAAATGTGTACATGGCACTGGTTTCGTACATGGCACTGGTTTTGAAGGTGAAAACTACCAAGATGGCCAAAATGTCAGTCTGTGGCCCTCAGTGGACAAAGTTAGGGCACCCCTGAACATGAAAACCTCCATATGTCCTCAAATATCAGTGAGTGTTAAATCTGCGATGCGCTGACACTCGTAAGTGAAGTGCCAAGCGGCGAGGCAACACCCAACATGTACAAAGCACAAAGCAGCCATCTTTTCCAGCAGGTCAAAGGTCAATAGTGGTAGCGTGGATCCAGTCAACACGTAAAGTCCCGTGTTTTTCTCCTCAGTTGTCATTGTCCTCCTACAAGCTGCTGGCCATGGAGCTTCTGATGGATCGCCTGGAGACTGCGGTGTGGCGACTGGAGCAGGTGACGGCGTCCCGAGTCCTGACTGATGGCGACCACGTCAACGGCATCGACGGAGGCAAGCGCCCTGCACCGCGCAGCTGACAACACGTCTCACCCACTTTTCTTCACCTTTGTTTGCAGCCGTGTGCGAGGGTGTGGACGCCTTCGATGCGCTCCTCAGAGGTCCGCTGGCAGAATACCTCAACATCAGCCGAGCCATCGGGAGCCAAGTGGAGAAACATGTAAGTCGCCAAAAAGTCATCCCTCTGGAGCCGCACAACATTGACGGCCTTATATAAATCTATATAAAGACTTATAAAGGAATATAACATACATCCATAAACGTGGATGCATATGCAAAAGTGCAATATATTTGTCTGTACAGTCATCTATTTATTTATATCTGCACCTTATTGCTCTTTTATCCTGCACTACCATGAGCTAATGCAACATTTCCTTCTTATCTGTACTGTAAAGTTCACATGTGAATGGCAATAAAAGGATGAAGGTAACATAGGGATGTCCCGATCCGATATTTGCCAAAAAATGCGTATCAGCGAGGCATGGGAAAATGCCGATCCAGATTCAGTTTAAAGGCCTACTGAAATGATTTTTTAAAATTTCAACGGGAATAGCAGATCCATTCTATGTGTCATACTTGATCATTTCGCGATATTGCCATATTTTTGCTGAAAGGATTTAGTAGAGAAAATCGACGATAAAGTTCGCAACTTTTTGCTCGCTGATAAAAAAAAAAAAGCCTTGCCTGTACCGGAAGTAGCGTGACGTCACAGGAGCTAGTATTCCTCACAATTCCCCGTTGTTTACAATGGAGCGAGAGAGATTCGGACCGAGAAAGTGATGATTACCCCATTAATTTGAGCGAGGATGAAAGATTCGTAGATGAGGAACGTTACAGTGAAGGACTTGAGAGGCAGCGATGGACGTATCTTTTTTCACTCTGACCGTAACTTAGGTACAAGCTGGCTCATTGGATTCCACACTCTCCTTTTTTTATTGTGGATCACGGATTTGTATTTTAAACCACCTGGGATACTATATCCTCTTCAAAATGAGAGTCGAGAACGCGAAATGGACATTCAGTGCCTTTTATCTCCACGACAATACATCGGCGAAATGCTTTAGCTACGAGCTAACGTGATAGCATCGTGCTTTAACTGCATATAGAAACAAAAAAATAAACCCCTGACTGGAAGTATAGATAGAAAATCAACAATACTATTAAACCGTGGACATGTAAATACACGGTTAATGCTTTCCAGGCTGGCGAAGGTTAACAATGCTGTGCTAACGACGCCATTGAAGCTAACTTAGCAACTTAGCAACGGGACCTCACAGAGCTATGCTAAAAACATTAGCTCTCCACCTACGCCAGCCAGCCCTCATCTACTCATCAACACCCGTGCTCACCTGCGTTCCAGCGATCGGCAGAAGGACGAAGGACTTCACCCGATGCGTTTGGCGGCCCGGAGACGTAGGAAGTCAAGGTGAGGTCGGCGGCTAGCGCTCCAACAAAGTCCTCCTGGTTGTGTTGCTGTAGTCCGCTGCTAATACACCGATCCCACCTACAACTGTCTTCTTTGCAGCCTTCATTGTTCATTAAACAAATTGAAAAAGATGTCCAGAATACTGTGGAATTATGAAATGAAAACAGAGCTTTTTGTATAGGATTCTACGGGTACCATAACTTCCGTTACTCGGACTTCGTCACGCGCATACGTCATCATACCGCGACGTTTCAGCCGGATATTTCCCGGGAAGTTTTAAATGTCACTTTATAAGTTAACCCGGCCGTATTGGCATGTGTTGCAATGTTAAGATTTCATCATTGATATATAAACTATCAGACTGTGTGGTCGCTAGTAGTGGCTTTCAGTAGGCCTTTAAAATAAAAACTCCGGTCCGTGTTTTCCAACGCACCGATTTAAATAATACATTCCACTTTTCTGCTGCTCCCTAATTTCCATTCCGCATTTTCCAGCACACCTTCAACACATCCACAGGTCTGTGGATTCTCACGCAGTTGCTTTTCGCTGCTGGCATTACACAACAGGCTCTTCTCACTCTTTTCTGTCCCCCTCTCACAGACAGCAAGCGCACCTTCTTACACACGTCACATACTGTCACGTCATACGTCACATGCGTATACGCCCTCCCCGAGCAGAGAGGTAGCAGCACGGCTAACGTTAGCTGTGATGCTAGCGCAGCCGTACGAGCAACGTTCCCTCTAAGGTGCGCGCCTGTGCAATTGCGCACTGCTCAAGCGTCCTCTGCGCTTGAGCACGCACAAAATCAAATAAAATTAAAGCTGCAAGCAGCGTTGGTCGGGCCCGCATATTTGGCAGGTGCTAGTTGCTGAAGGATATCAATCTATGAAATGTAGGTCTAAGTGAGACCTACATAGAGGTTTTTGTTTCATGTCTCTTAAGACGTTCCTACCGGAAGTTACAAGCCGTTTTGTCTTGTTTTCCTCCGAGGAGCAGTTATGTCTGTGTTTTATTCCTAGGGGGTGCTAGAGAGCAATTTTGAGTTTTGGGGTTCGGTTTTTTTATTAGATCGCAATTTCCACCAGTCCTGATGTGTGTGAAAAGTTTGGTGAGTTTTGAAGTATTTTAAGGGGGTCAAATTACAGGTCAAAGAGGCAAAAGTGACTGTTTTTAGTCATTTTTTGTCTTGAAGGGGAAATTGCCAACTTCCTGTTGATTTTTGCCCGAAGAAATTAATGAAAAGTAGGTCTAAGTGAGACCTACATAGAGGTTTTTGTTTCATGTCTCTTAAGACGTTCCTACCGGAAGTCACAAGCAGTTTTGTCTGTTTTCCTCCGAGGAGCAGTTTTGTCTGTGTTTTATTCCTAGGGGGTGCTAGAGAGCAATTTTGAGTTTTGGGGTTCGTTTTTTTTTATTAGATCGCAATTTCCACCAGTCCTGATGTGTGTGAAAAGTTTGGTGAGTTTTGAAGTATTTTAAGGGGACCAAATTACAGGTCAAAGAGGCAAAAGTGACTGTTTTTAGTCATTTTTTGTCTTGAAGGGGAAATTGCCAACTTCCTGTTGATTTTTGCCCGAAGAAATTAATTAATGAAAAGTAGGTCTAAGTGAGACCTACATAGAGGTTTTTGTTTCATGTCTCTACGACCTTCGTACTGGGAGTTAGAGGCAGTTTTCTTCCTAGGGGGCGCAATTTTGAGTTTTGGGGTTTGTTTTTTTTACTAAAGAGTTTTGTTCGCGTTTTTTTATGTGTGTAAAATTTGTTGGTTTTGAAGCATGTTAAGGGGGGCAAAGTAGTCCGCAAAGCTGCGGAATAATAAAGAATAATAATAAAACCTTACAAATTCAATAGGTCCTTTCGTCCCATTGCAAAAGGACTCCCTTTGGGATTCCTTTGACAATGGGCCGTGCGGGCCCTAAAAATAAGCGCATAACAATTTTCGACACACGGACACGACAGAGAAAACAGTTTTCGTCATCATTGTTCAAATATTGTAACGTCTGTGGAGACGCTTATCTCCATTCGGTGCCACACGCCCACACCATCAAAATGCAGAGGCAAAAATGTCCACATCAA
>NC_084735.1:4391955-4394455 GCF_033978785.1 Entelurus aequoreus
CACTCGCAGGTTACACACGGACACACGCCCATAAATAATACTTTTCAAAATAAAAGCAGCACAGTTGTATTGCGCGCACGACATAAATGTTTTTTCAACTTTATTTTGTAATTTGGGATTGCAGCTGTTCACATTCACTCACAATCACGCATACGTCCACACGGATGTAATACAAATAACGATTTTCAAAACAAAAGCAGCACCGTTGTATTGCACACTCGACATAGATACTTTTTAAATGTATTTTGTAATTTATAATTGGCCGGACAGGGACGCACAAAGGGCCGGATGCGGCTCGCAGGCCGCAGAATGCCCAGGTCTGGTCTAGCTCCATCCTATCTTGCTGATTGTATTTTACCATATGTCCCGACCAGAAATCTGCGTTCTAAGAACTCTTGATTCCCAGAGCCCCAAAAAAGTCTGCATGCGTTTTCCATTGTATCGCAAATACACTAACTCTTGTCTTTTCTTCCAGAGGAGCGGCTCTGACTTTGTATGGTCATGTTCTATATTTGAGTCTGTTGTCAGCCAAGCGTGTGTGTGTGTGTGTGTGTGTTAAAGAAAGTGGCCGGCACATTGTTGTGTGTCTGCTGACGCACACACATGTGTGTGTGCCTGAGACTGTCTTATGCTTAAAGGGAAACTGCACTTGTTTTTGGAATTTTGCCTATTATTCACAATCATTGAGAGACAAGAAGACTTGTTTCGATATGTTTGTATTCTAACATGTAAACATGGGCTTGTTCTAGGTAGCTAGCAATGCAGCTAATGTTAGCAATCAATTCTACCTCTAAATCACTTTAAAAATGCATTTAAAAAGCGTCAATACTTCATTTACAGGGACTTTTTTCCTGTTTATTTGGGTAAACGCTCCATTTATGTCGAAATAGCTTGCCTTCAAATTGCACATTTTACAGCTGCCAGTCACTTTCACCTCTGTCTGCTCCGTCTCACTCTTCCTTCGTGCTCGCTTCTAGAAGCAGCAGTTCATCCTCTGTATACTCGGCTTCAAAAGATAAGGTTGTGAATCCTCATTTGTCCAAAAGTAGTCGTCATCTGTTACCAAGTCTGCCATAACTACAACATACTCACGTTTGTTTCCGGAAGTAGGAACACACATTTGTTGTCAGAAGTCGGACGTGCGCTGCTATGGAAACGGAAATTAAGATGCCAAGGAATTTGTTCCGGCAATGATTAAAATGATCAAAATACAGTAAATATTGAACATGTTACATATTGTTATGAAGGTGTCTGTTACTACATTATATATATACTTGCAGTGTGTATATTGTAGATATTACATATTGTTATGAAGGTGTCTGTTACTACATTATATATATACTTGCAGTGTGTATATTGTACATATTACATATTGTTATGAAGGTGTCTGTTACTACATTATATATATATACTTGTAGTGTGTATATTGTACATATTACATATTGTTATGAAGGTGTCTGTTACTACATTATATATACATACTTGCAGTGTGTATATTGTACATATTACATATTGTTATGAAGGTGTCTGTTACTAGATTATATATATACTTGTAGTGTGTATATTGTACATATTACATATTGTTATGAAGGTGTCTGTTACTACATTATATATATATACTTGTAGTGTGTATATTATACATATTACATATTGTTATGAAGGTGTCTGTTACTACATTATATATACATACTTGCAGTGTGTATATTGTACATATTACATATTGTTATGAAGGTGTCTGTTACTAGATTATATATATACTTGTAGTGTGTATATTGTACATATTACATATTGTTATGAAGGTGTCTGTTACTACATTATATATACATACTTGCAGTGTGTATATTGTACATATTACATATTGTTATGAAGGTGTCTGTTACTACATTATATATATATACTTGTAGTGTGTATATTGTACATATTACATATTGTTATGAAGGTGTCTGTTACTACATTATATATACATACTTGCAGTGTGTATATTGTACATATTACATATTGTTATGAAGGTGTCTGTTACTACATTATATATATATACTTGTAGTGTGTATATTGTACATATTACATATTGTTATGAAGGTGTCTGTTACTACATTATATATATATACACTTGTAGTGTGTATATTGTACATATTACATATTGTTATGAAGGTGTCTGTTACTACATTATATATACATACTTGCAGTGTGTATATTGTACATATTACATATTGTTATGAAGGTGTCTGTTACTACATTATATATATATACTTGTAGTGTGTATATTGTACATATTACATATTGTTATGAAGGTGTCTGTTACTACATTATATATACATACTTGCAGTGTGTATATTGTACATATTACATATTGTTATGAAGGTGTCTGTTACTAGATTATATATATACTTGTAGTGTGTATATTGTACATATTACATATTGTTATGAAGGTGTCTGTTACTACATTATATATACATACTTGCAGTGTGTATATTGTACATATTACATATTGTTATGAAGG
>NC_084735.1:4399455-4454455 GCF_033978785.1 Entelurus aequoreus
ATAATAACAGAGTTAAAGGTAAGTTGAGCAAATTGGCTATTTCTGGCAATTTATTGAAGTGTGTATCAAACTGGTAGCCCTTCGCATTAATCACTACCCAAGAAGTAGCTCTTGCTTTCAAAAAGGTTGCTGACCCCTGATTTATAAACTGCAACATGTACAAACAGCTGAGAAACAATAATCAAAATAAGTATGGTGCCAGTATGCTGTTTTTTTTTTCAATAAAATACTGGAAAGGATAGAAATGTAGTTTGTCTCTTTTATACGATTATAATCGATTAATCGAAGTAATAATCGACAGATTACTTGATTATCAAATTAATCGTTAGTTGCAGCCCTAATATATATATATATATATATATATATATATATATATATATATATATATATATATATATATATATATATATATATATATATATATATATATATATATATATATATATATATATATATATATATATATATATGACTTAGACAAACTATTGATCCACAATGGAAATTGTTATATATATACATACACACACACACACACACAAAATAAAAAAATATCAAAATGTCCTCCACATACTTTTTTAATAAAATTTGTATACATTTGATCTTTTTTCTAAGATATTTATTGTTGTCTTGTCTGACATGTATGCTAACAAAAGGAGCTGTGGGTTACTAACACCCCTGATTTAGACTTTTCATGCATGCAAATGTATTTATTTAACGGAGGCGGAGGGTACTTGAAAATATATGTTAATATACAGTGTGTATGTTCTATTGTAAATATTTCATAATATACAAGAATCATGTAGAGTTTACAGTGTTTTTATATTAGATATGATACGTGAGATAGAATTTAATGTATTTTTATTCTACTAGAAGACTTTTTTCAGCAAGCAGCGCCTCAGTAAACACGTGTCACTCCAAGTACCACCATAATGACCAGCATAAGTAGCGTAGTAGGCCTAAGTGTTCATTAAAAACAAGGCCGAGGTTTAATTTGGCCACCGTAACGTTACACAAGTTTGAACAGTCACACTGTTCCAATAGACGAAATAAAGCCCTGTACTTTCATCAGGTGATTATTTGGCGTACCACTAGATGGAGCCCCTGTAGGAGAATCACTGTATTATAAATGAATGGTATGATACAAAGATAGTGTGGGGAATAAAAAGAAGTGTTAGTGTGATGAATAATTGCTGTGAACGTCTCCGGTGTGTCCAGTGACCGTCGCCATGTGGACTGGGTGCGCTCCTACCTGTCCATCTGGACTCACATGCAGACCTTCATCAAGCAGCAGCACCCAGTAGGACTCATGTGGAGCAAGACTGTGAGTCCCATACTCTAGCATACTTCCTCTACATAGTTGCACCTGTACATAACCCACCTATAGCTAATTGGACCTGTAGATAATTGCACCTGTACATAACCCACCTATAGATAATTGGACCTGTAGATAATTGCACCTGTACATATTGGACCTGTACATAATTGACCTACAGATAATTGTACCTGTACATAATTGTACCTGTACGTTATTGGACGTGTATGTTATTGCACCTGTAGATAATTGGACCTGTACATCATTGACCTGTACGTCATTGACCTGTACGTTATTGCACCTGTACCTAATTGCAGCTGTACATAATGGCACCTGTACATAATTGCACCTGTACATAATTGCAGCTGTAGATCATCGCAGCTGTACATAATTGTACCTGTACATAATTGTACCTGTATGTTATTGGACCTGTATGTTATTGGACCTGTACGTTATTGCACCTGTACATCATTGACCTGTACATCATTGACCTGTACATCATTGACCTGTACATAATTGACTTGTACGTAATTGTACCTGTATGTTATTGCACCTGTACATAATTGCGTCTGTAGATAATTGCGTCTGTACATAATTGCACCTGTACATAATTGCAGCTGTAGATAATTGACCTATAGATGATTGGACCTGTACATCATTGACCTGTACGTCATTGCACCTGTACGTCATTGCACCTGTACGTCATTGCACCCGTACATGATTGCACCTGTATCTAATTGTAGCTGTACATGATTGCACCTGTACATAATTGGACCTGTACATAATTGCAGCTGTAGATCATTGCAGCTGTACATAATTGTACCTGTACATAATTGTACCTGTATGTTATTGCACCTGTACATAATTGGACCTGTACATCATTGACCTGTACATAATTGACTTGTACGTAATTGTACCTGTATGTTATTGCACCTGTACATAATTGGAGCTGTAGATAATTACGCCTGTAGATACTTGCGCCTGTAGATAATTGCGCCTGTACATAATTGCAGCTGTAGATAATTGACCTATAGATAATTGGACCTGTACGTTATTGCACCTGTACGTCATTGCACCTGTACCTAATTGTAGCTGTACATTATTGCACCTGTACATTATTGCACCTGTACATAATTGTAGCTGTACATAATTGTAGCTGTACATGATTGCACCTGTACATAATTGCAGCTGTACATAATTGTACCTGTACATAATTGCAGCTGTAGATCATTGCAGCTGTACATAATTGTACCTGTACATAATTGTACCTGTATGTTATTGCACCTGTACGTCATTGACCTGTACATAATTGACTTGTACGTAATTGTACCTGTATGTTATTGCACCTGTACATAATTGGAGCTGCAGATAATTGCGCCTGTACATAATTGCAGCTGTAGATAATTGACCTATAGATAATTGGACCTGTACATCATTGACCTGTACGTAATTGCACCTGTACATGATTGCACCTGTGCCTAATTGTAGCTGTACATGATTGCACCTGTACATAATTGCACCTGTACATGATTGCAGCTGTACCTAATTGCAGCTGTAGATAATTGCAGCTGTACATAATCGCAGTAGTCAGTTGTAATACACTTGTCCACCACCTGTGGCAGTAATGGCTACATCAAACAAACGGGGGGAGCATGGAGCTAAAATCTTACAGAAGTTTCATAAGCGCAAAAATTATGAAGCTGTATTTTCATTTGCACTAAAATTGTATTGAGAATTAATTTTTTTTAAAATAAAAAATAAATTTATATATATATAATATTTTAATTTATTAGTAATTTACTTATAATTGATACATTTTAGCACTGTGTAATGATATGAAAATTTATGTATTTATTCATATTTATTTTAGTCCCTTCTTTTGAAGTACATTTGATTAATATTCAGCCTGACCTAAGCCTTCATAGTAGGTTGGATACAAGTACTGCTTCAAATCAAGAGTAAGATTACTAATTCAGTGTTGAGGGCCCCTCTGGAGTGGAAAAGGTTCGGCCCCGAGGTCAAAAAGGTACAGAACCCCTGTTTTAAGAGGGCTTTGTGGGCAAAATAGAGCGACTCCCATCAGCTCCATTGTTAGCCACCTCCTACTTGCCATATTTTACCATTTAGAATGCACAACAAAAGAAAGGCTGTGTTATATTGTCTTACAGAAGGAATGTGAATGATCAGCCAAATTCTGAAAAAAGTGCAGTTCCCCTTTCAACACACACACACGCACGCACGCACGCACACACACACACACACACACACACACACACACAGGTTATAATCAAATGATCTGGCAGACGTAAAAGTGTCCACTGATGATGTATGAAGAACATGTGTTCAGTCAAGTGTCCCAACTGTGTGACAGCTGCACTCTTTTTACACTGTGTGTGTTCGTGTGTGTGTGTGTGTGTGTGTGTGTGTGTTCGTGTGTTCGTGTGTGTTCCCTGGCCATTACCGTGACACTAGTAGTCCAATACTCCCCCCTAGTGGTGAGTGTGTGCTGACACTATTCTCCCAACATGTCCCAGGGTCCTATTGCTCCTCCTTCTCTCTTTGAGGCCCCCAGTGCTCCTCCACCCCCTCCTCCTCCTCCTCCTCCACCCCCTCCCCCGGCGTTGTCCGGTGAAGACCCCCGGGCACCAGGCGACGTCTCCTCAGCATCATCTGCCCAGCACTCTGCTCTCTTCGCTCAGCTCAACCAGGGCTTGGACATCACCAAAGGTGTGTGTGTGTGTGTGTGTGTGTGTGTGTGTGTGTGTGTGTGTGTGTGTGTGTGTGTGTGTGTGTGTGTGTGTGTGTGTGTGTGTGTGTGTGTGTGTGTGTGTGTGTGTGTGTGTGTGTGTGTGTGTGTGTGTGTGTGTGTGTGTGTGTGTGTGTGTGTGTGTGTGAGACACACACCTGACACTTCATCTCCATCCCCCCCCCCACCTTAGGTCTGAAACACGTCCCGGACCAGCAGAAGACCCACAAGAACCCCCAACTGCGCTGCCAGGAAGCACCTGGGGGCCACGGTGCCAAAGCGGACCCCAAGAAGTCCCCCGAGAAGAGCGGCCCCCAGAAGAAGCTCCCCCTGCTGGAGCTGAAGGGCAAGAAGTGGATGGTGGTACGTACACGGGTGTTCAAACTCCTTCTTTTGTGGCCTGCGACACATTCCCAAAGCAAAACTAGAAAACATGCCAGTTTGAACATTACACCCAAACAACTAGATTCTGTATTTAGATGTGTGCGTGTGTTCAAGAACAATTCTACATCACACCCAAACAACTAGATTCTGTATTTAGATGTGTGCGTGTGTTCAAGTACAATTCTACATTACACCCAAACAACTAGATTCTATATTTAGATGTGTGCGTGTGTTCTAGAACAATTCTACATTACACCCAAACAACTAGATTCTGTATTTAGATGTGCGCGTGTGTTCTAGAACAATTCTACATTACACCCAAACAACTAGATTCTGTATTTAGATGTGCGCGTGTGTTCAAGAACAATTCTACATTACACCCAAACAACTAGATTCTGTATTTAGATGTGTGCGTGTGTTCAAGTACAATTCTACATTACACCCAAACAACTAGATTCTGTATTTAGATGTGCGCGTGTGTTCAAGAACAATTCTACATTACACCCAAACAACTAGATTCTGTATTTAGATGTGTGCGTGTGTTCAAGTACAATTCTACATTACACCCAAACAACTAGATTCTGTATTTAGATGTGTGCGTGTGTTCAAGAACAATTCAACATTACACCCAAACAACTAGATTCTGTATTTAGATGTGTGCGTGTGTTCAAGAACAATTCTACATTACACCCAAACAACTAGATTCTGTATTTAGATGTGTGCGTGTGTTCAAGAACAATTCTACATTACACCCAAACAACTAGATTCTGTATTTAGATGTGTGCGTGTGTTCAAGAACAATTCTACATTACACCCAAACAACTAGATTCTGTATTTAGATGTGTGCGTGTGTTCAAGAACAATTCTACATTACACCCAAACAACTAGATTCTGTATTTAGATGTGCGCGTGTGTTCAAGAACAATTCTACATTACACCCAAACAACTAGATTCTGTATTTAGATGTGTGCGTGTGTTCTAGAACAATTCTACATTACACCCAAACAACTAGATTCTGTATTTAGATGTGTGCGTGTGTTCAAGAACAATTCTACATTACACCCAAACAACTAGATTCTGTATTTAGATGTGTGTGTGTGTTCAAGAACAATTCTACATTGCACCCAAACAACTAGATTCTGTATTTAGATGTGTGTGTGTGTTCAAGTACAATTCTACATTACACCCAAACAACTAGATTCTGTATTTAGATGTGTGCGTGTGTTCAAGAACAATTCTAAATTACACCCAAACAACTAGATTCTGTATTTAGATGTGTGTGTGTGTTCAAGTACAATTCTACATTACACCCAAACAACTAGATTCTGTATTTAGATGTGTGCGTGTGTTCAAGAACAATTCTAAATTACACCCAAACAACTAGATTCTGTATTTAGATGTGTGTGCGTGTGTTCAAGAACAATTCTACATTGCACCCAAACAACTAGATTCTGTATTTAGATGTGTGCGTGTGTTCAAGAACAATTCTAAATTACACCCAAACAACTAGATTCTGTATTTAGATGTGTGTGTGTGTTCAAGTACAATTCTACATTACACCCAAACAACTAGATTCTGTATTTAGATGTGTGCGTGTGTTCTAGAACAATTCTACATTACACCCAAACAACTAGATTCTGTATTTAGATGTGTGCGTGTGTTCTAGAACAATTCTACATTACACCCAAACAACTAGATTCTGTATTTAGATGTGTGCGTGTGTTCAAGAACAATTCTACATTACACCCAAACAACTAGATTCTGTATTTAGATGTGTGTGTGTGTTCAAGAACAATTCTACATTGCACCCAAACAACTAGATTCTGTATTTAGATGTGTGTGTGTGTTCAAGTACAATTCTACATTACACCCAAACAACTAGATTCTGTATTTAGATGTGTGCGTGTGTTCAAGAACAATTCTAAATTACACCCAAACAACTAGATTCTGTATTTAGATGTGTGTGTGTGTTCAAGTACAATTCTACATTACACCCAAACAACTAGATTCTGTATTTAGATGTGTGCGTGTGTTCAAGAACAATTCTAAATTACACCCAAACAACTAGATTCTGTATTTAGATGTGTGTGCGTGTGTTCAAGAACAATTCTACATTGCACCCAAACAACTAGATTCTGTATTTAGATGTGTGCGTGTGTTCAAGAACAATTCTACATTACACCCAAACAACTAGATTCTGTATTTAGATGTGTGCGTGTGTTCAAGAACAATTCTAAATTACACCCAAACAACTAGATTCTGTATTTAGATGTGTGTGCGTGTGTTCAAGTACAATTCTACATTACACCCAAACAACTAGATTCTGTATTTAGATGTGTGCGTGTGTTCAAGAACAATTCTACATTACACCCAAACAACTAGATTCTGTATTTAGATGTGTGCGTGTGTTCAAGAACAATTCTACATTACACCCAAACAACTAGATTCTGTATTTAGATGTGTGCGTGTGTTCTAGTACAATTCTACATTACACCCAAACAACTAGATTCTGTATTTAGATGTGTGCGTGTGTTCTAGTACAATTCTACATTACACCCAAACAACTAGATTCTGTATTTAGATGAGGCAATTTTGGGAGAGATTGTGTGTAAAGTGGTCTGGACTGACCTCAGAAGGACTTGACTGTGTGCAGGAACACTTTGAGGAGAGACCAGACCTGCTGATCCAGGACACGGAGCTCAAACAGGTGGTCTACGTCTTCGGGTGCAACAACTCCACTCTGCACATTAAAGGGAAGCTCAACTCCATCATCATAGGTGAGGACTCTTTGCACGCACCTGTTGGACCAAGTCCTGACACTCCAAGACCACCACTAATAGTCTAGACACACCATACCAAGTCCTGACATTCCAAGACCACCACTAATAGTCTAGACACACCATACCAAGTCCTGACACTCCAAGACCACCACTAATAGTCTAGACACACCATACCAAGTCCTGACACTCCAAGACCACCACTAATAGTCTAGACACACCATACCAAGTCCTGACACTCCAAGACCACCACTAATAGTCTAGACACACCATACCAAGTCCTGACACTCCAAGACCACCACTAATAGTCTAGACACACCATACCAAGTCCTGACACTCCAAGACCACCACTAATAGTCTAGACACACCATACCAAGTCCTGACACTCCAAGACCACCACTAATAGTCTAGACACACCATACCAAGTCCTGACACTCCAAGACCACCACTAATAGTCTAGACACACCATACCAAGTCCTGACACTCCAAGACCACCACTAATAGTCTAGACACACCATACCAAGTCCTGACACTCCAAGACCACCACTAATAGTCTAGACACACCATACCAAGTCCTGACACTCCAAGACCACCACTAATAGTCTAGACACACCATACCAAGTCCTGACACTCCAAGACCACCACTAATAGTCTAGACACACCATACCAAGTCCTGACACTCCAAGACCACCACTAATAGTCTAGACACACCATACCAAGTCCTGACACTCCAAGACCACCACTAATAGTCTAGACACACCATACCAAGTCCTGACACTCCAAGACCACCACTAATAGTCTAGACACACCATACCAAGTCCTGACACTCCAAGACCACCACTAATAGTCTAGACACACCATACCAAGTCCTGACACTCCAAGACCACCACTAATAGTCTAGACACACCATACCAAGTCCTGACACTCCAAGACCACCACTAATAGTCTAGACACACCATACCACTGTCTGTAGATTTCATTTGTTTTGCTACATGCTAACACTACTTGCTAGGTTAGCAACACTAGCATATCTATGTGAGCTACATGCTAACACTTCTAGCATAGCTATTTAAGTGACATGCTAACATTTCATTTTATTATCACACTAGGTTAAGAACACTAGTATATGCTAACATTACAAGCATAGTTACGTGAGCTACATGCTAACACTACATTTTAACATCATGCTAGGTTAAGAACACTAGCGTATCTCTGTGAGCTACATGCTAACACTACTAGCATAGTTGTGAGTTACATGCTAACACTACTGGCATAGCTATGCGAGCTACATGCTAAGACTACATTTAATGCTAGGTTAAGAACACTAGTATATCTCTGTGAGCTACATGCTAACACTACTAGCATAGTTGTGAGTTACATGCTAACACTACTAGCATAGCTATGCGAGCTACATGCTAACACTACATTTTAATATAATGCTAGGTTAAGAACACTAGTATATCTCTGTGAGCTACATGCTAACACTACTAGCATAGCTATTTAAGTTACATGCTAACATTACAAGCATAGTTATGTTAGCTACATGCTAACACTACATTTTAATATCAAACTAGGTTAAGGAACATTAGCATATCTCTGGGAGTTACATGCTAACTGTACTAGCTTAGTTATTTAAGCTACAAGCTCACATTACTAGCATAGCTATTTAAGTTGCATGCTAACATTACGAGCATACTTGTGAGCTACATGCTAAAACTAGTAGTATAGCTATTTGAGCTTCATATTAACATTACTAGCATAGTTATATGAGCTACATGCTAACATTACTAGCATAGTTTAATATGACCTTCATGCTAACATTACTAGCATATCTGTTAGCTAAATGCTAACAATATGTTTCAACATATTGGCTCAATAAAAAGTACATGATGAGACAGAGTGCCAGGCTTACTTTTAAGACCTGTAGTGAAGCCTGATGTGTGTCTGTGTTCAGATAAGTGCCAGAAGATGGGCACTTTTAAGAACTGTAGTGAAGCCTGATGTATGTCTGTGTTCAGATAAGTGCCAGAAGATGGGCACTTTTAAGAACTGTAGTGAAGCCTGATGTATGTCTGTGTTCAGATAAGTGCCAGAAGATGGATGTGGTGTTTGAGAAGGTTACTTTTAAGACCTGTAGTGAAGCCTGACGTGTGTCTGTGTTCAGATAAGTGCCAGAAGATGGGCACTTTTAAGAACTGTAGTGAAGCCTGATGTATGTCTGTGTTCAGATAAGTGCCAGAAGATGGGCACTTTTAAGAACTGTAGTGAAGCCTGATGTATGTCTGTGTTCAGATAAGTGCCAGAAGATGGGTGTGGTGTTTGAGAAGGTTACTTTTAAGACCTGTAGTGAAGCCTGATGTGTGTCTGTGTTCAGATAAGAACCAGAAGATGGGCACTTTTAAGACCTGTAGTGAAGCCTGATGTGTGTCTGTGTTCAGATAAGAGCCAGAAGATGGGCACTTTTAAGAACTGTAGTGAAGCCTGATGTGTGTCTGTGTTCAGATAAGTGCCAGAAGATGGGCACTTTTAAGAACTGTAGTGAAGCCTGATGTATGTCTGTGTTCAGATAAGTGCCAGAAGATGGGCGTGGTGTTTGACAAGGTTACTTTTAAGACCTGTAGTGAAGCCTGACGTGTGTCTGTGTTCAGATAAGTGCCAGAAGATGGGCACTTTTAAGAACTGTAGTGAAGCCTGACGTGTGTCTGTGTTCAGATAAGTGCCAGAAGATGGGCACTTTTAAGAACTGTAGTGAAGCCTGATGTGTGTCTGTGTTCAGATAAGTGCCAGAAGATGGGCACTTTTAAGAACTGTAGTGAAGCCTGACGTATGTCTGTGTTCAGATAAGTGCCAGAAGATGGGTGTGGTGTTTGACAAGGTTACTTTTAAGAACTGTAGTGAAGCCTGACGTATGTCTGTGTTCAGATAAGTGCCAGAAGATGGGCGTGGTGTTTGACAAGGTTACTTTTAAGACCTGTAGTGAAGCCTGATGTGTGTCTTGTGTTCAGATAAGTGCCAGAAGATGAGCACTTTTAAGAACTGTAGTGAAGCCTGACGTGTGTCTTGTGTTCAGATAAGTGCCAGAAGATGGGCACTTTTAAGACCTGTAGGGAAGCCTGACGTGTGTATGTGTTCAGATAAGCGCCAGAAGATGGGCGTGGTGTTTGAGAAGGTTACTTTTAAGACCTGTAGTGAAGCCTGATGTGTGTGTCTTGTGTTCAGGTAAGTGCCAGAAGATGGGCGTGGTGTTTGAGAAGGTTACTTTTAAGACCTGTAGTGAAGCCTGATGTGTGTCTTGTGTTCAGATAAGTGCCAGAAGATGGGCACTTTTAAGACCTGTAGGGAAGCCTGACGTGTGTATGTGTTCAGATAAGCGCCAGAAGATGGGCGTGGTGTTTGAGAAGGTTACTTTTAAGACCTGTAGTGAAGCCTGATGTGTGTGTCTTGTGTTCAGGTAAGTGCCAGAAGATGGGCGTGGTGTTTGAGAAGGTTACTTTTAAGACCTGTAGTGAAGCCTGATGTGTGTCTGTGTTCAGATAAGTGCCAGAAGATGGGCGTGGTGTTTGAGAAGGTTACTTTTAAGACCTGTAGTGAAGCCTGATGTATGTCTGTGTTCAGATAAGTGCCAGAAGATGGGCGTGGTGTTTGAGAAGGTTACTTTTAAGACCTGTAGTGGAGCCTGACGTGTGTCTGTGTTCAGATAAGTGCCAGAAGATGGGCGTGGTGTTTGAGAAGGTTACTTTTAAGACCTGTAGTGAAGCCTGACGTGTGTCTTGTGTTCAGATAAGTGCCAGAAGATGGGCGTGGTGTTTGAGAAGGTTACTTTTAAGACCTGTAGTGAAGCCTGACGTGTGTCTTGTGTTCAGATAAGTGCCAGAAGATGGGCGTGGTGTTTGAGAAGGTTACTTTTAAGACCTGTAGTGAAGCCTGATGTGTGTCTTGTGTTCAGATAAGTGCCAGAAGATGGGCACTTTTAAGACCTGTAGGGAAGCCTGACGTGTGTATGTGTTCAGATAAGCGCCAGAAGATGGGCGTGGTGTTTGAGAAGGTTACTTTTAAGACCTGTAGTGAAGCCTGATGTGTGTCTGTGTTCAGATAAGTGCCAGAAGATGGGCGTGGTGTTTGAGAAGGTTACTTTTAAGACCTGTAGTGAAGCCTGATGTATGTCTGTGTTCAGATAAGTGCCAGAAGATGGGCGTGGTGTTTGAGAAGGTTACTTTTAAGACCTGTAGTGAAGCCTGATGTGTGTCTGTGTTCAGATAAGTGCCAGAAGATGGGCGTGGTGTTTGAGAAGGTTACTTTTAAGACCTGTAGTGAAGCCTGATGTATGTCTGTGTTCAGATAAGTGCCAGAAGATGGGCGTGGTGTTTGAGAAGGTTACTTTTACGACCTGTAGTGAAGCCTGACGTGTGTCTTGTGTTCAGATAAGTGCCAGAAGATGGGCGTGGTGTTTGAGAAGGTTACTTTTAAGACCTGTAGTGAAGCCTGACGTGTGTCTTGTGTTCAGATAAGTGCCAGAAGATGGGCGTGGTGTTTGAGAAGGTTACTTTTAAGACCTGTAGTGAAGCCTGACGTGTGTCTGTGTTCAGATAAGTGCCAGAAGATGGGCGTGGTGTTTGAGAAGGTTGTGGGCATCGTGGAGGTGATTAATTCCAAGGCTGTGCAGTTACAGGTGAGTTGAGGCCCAGGTGAGTGTTAACGAGGTACAGGTGTGAGTCAGGTGTGTGTGTACAGGTGTTGGGTACAGTGCCGACTATTTCCATCAACAAGACAGAGGGTTGCCAGGTGTACCTGAGCCGTGACGCCTTGCAGTGTCATGTGGTTAGTGCCACCAGCTCAGAGATGAACGTCCTGGTGCCACAAGGAGACGACGACTACGTGAGCACGCACACACACACACACACGCGCACACACACACACACACACACACACACACACACACACACACACCTTGTGTAAAAAGTGAAGGAGTCTCTCCTGTCTTTTCTCCCCCAGAAAGAATTTCCAGTTCCAGAACAGTTCCGAACCGTCTGGGATGGAAACAAGCTGGTGACAGAACCTGCTGAGATGGCAGCTTGACCAAGTCATGTGACCACTGATCCATGATGACCAAGTCATGTGACCACTGATCCATGACATCATACATTGACCTTCTCATTATTTCATGACCTTTTATTTGGCCTTAATTTATTATCATTATTATTATCATCATCATATTGTCATTATGGAGTAGGACAAAAAAAATAATTTATTCCAAAATGGAATGAATTAATTTTTTCCCCTCAAAATTCGACACAAAATACCCCATAATGACGACGTGAATAAGCTTTCTATTATGATTTTAACAAATGAATCAATTGTATGAATAAAAGTGTGTTAGTACTTCTATACATGTGATTTATTTGTTTTGGATACATTTCAAAAAGATTGTTCACATCATTATGGGGGAGGACACAAAGAAGATTTATTCCAAAAAGTCATTGTAGCCCTCAAAATTCTGCACACAATTCCCCTTAATGACAATATTCAAATGTATCAGTTTAATGAGTCAAAATGTATTAATACTTTTATTAAATACATTTTAATAACATGCCATTGTCATTATGGGGTATTGTGGGTAGAATTTTGAGGACAAAAATAATAAGGAATAAGACTATAAGATGAAAAGTAGTTTTCCAGCTATGCCACTAAATGAAAGATGAACACATTCCTCAGGTTGGAGAACATTTCATGATGTGTTGTTCTTCCTTGTGTGTTGTTCTGCTTCCTTGTGTGTTCTTCTGCTTCCTCGTGTGTTCTTCTGCTTCCTTGTGTGTTCTTCTGCTTCCTTGTGTGTTCTTCTGCTTCCTTGTGTGTTCTTCTGCTTCCTCGTGTGTTCTTCTGCTTCCTTGTGTGTTCTTCTGCTTCCTCGTGTGTTCTTCTGCTTCCTTGTGTGTTCTTCTGCTTCCTTGTGTGTTCTTCTGCTTCCTTGTGTGTTCTTCTGCTTCCTCGTGTGTTCTTCTGCTTCCTTGTGTGTTCTTCTGCTTCCTTGTGTGTTCTTCTGCTTCCTTGTGTGTTCTTCTGCTTCCTCGTGTGTTCTTCTGCTTGTGTGTTGTTCTGCTTCCTTGTGTGTTCTTCTGCTTCCTCGTGTGTTCTTCTGCTTCCTTGTGTGTTCTTCTGCTTCCTCGTGTGTTCTTCTGCTTCCTCGTGTGTTCTTCTGCTTCCTCGTGTGTTCTTCTGCTTCCTTGTGTGTTCTTCTGCTTCCTTGTGTGTTCTTCTGCTTCCTTGTGTGTTGTTCTGCTTCCTTGTGTGTTCTTCTGCTTCCTTGTGTGTTGTTCTGCTTCCTTGTGTGTTCTTCTGCTTCCTTGTGTGTTCTTCTGCTTCCTTGTGTGTTCTTCTGCTTCCTTGTGTGTTCTTCTGCTTCCTTGTGTGTTCTTCTGCTTCCTCGTGTGTTCTTCTGCTTCCTTGTGTGTTCTTCTGCTTCCTTGTGTGTTCTTCTGCTTCCTTGTGTGTTCTTCTGCTTCCTTGTGTGTTCTTCTGCTTCCTTGTGTGTTCTTCTGCTTCCTTGTGTGTTCTTCTGCTTCCTTGTGTGTTCTTCTGCTTCCTTGTGTGTTCTTCTGCTTCCTTGTGTGTTCTTCTGCTTCCTCGTGTGTTCTTCTGCTTCCTCGTGTGTTCTTCTGCTTCCTTGTGTGTTCTTCTGCTTCCTTGTGTGTTCTTCTGCTTCCTTGTGTGTTCTTCTGCTTCCTTGTGTGTTCTTCTGCTTCCTTGTGTGTTCTTCTGCTTCCTTGTGTGTTCTTCTGCTTCCTTGTGTGTTCTTCTGCTTCCTTGTGTGTTCTTCTGCTTCCTTGTGTGTTCTTCTGCTTCCTCGTGTGTTCTTCTGCTTCCTCGTGTGTTCTTCTGCTTCCTCGTGTGTTCTTCTGCTTCCTTGTGTGTTCTTCTGCTTCCTTGTGTGTTCTTCTGCTTCCTTGTGTGTTCTTCTGCTTCCTCGTGTGTTCTTCTGCTTCCTCGTGTGTTCTTCTGCTTCCTCGTGTGTTCTTCTGCTTCCTCGTGTGTTCTTCTGCTTCCTCGTGTGTTCTTCTGCTTCCTTGTGTGTTCTTCTGCTTCCTTGTGTGTTCTTCTGCTTCCTTGTGTGTTCTTCTGCTTCCTTGTGTGTTCTTCTGCTTCCTTGTGTGTTCTTCTGCTTCCTTGTGTGTTCTTCTGCTTCCTTGTGTGTTCTTCTGCTTCCTTGTGTGTTCTTCTGCTTCCTTGTGTGTTCTTCTGCTTCCTCGTGTGTTCTTCTGCTTCCTTGTGTGTTCTTCTGCTTCCTTGTGCGTTCTTCTGCTTCCTCGTGTGTTCTTCTGCTTCCTCGTGTGTTCTTCTGCTTCCTTGTGTGTTCTTCTGCTTCCTCGTGTGTTCTTCTGCTTCCTTGTGCGTTCTTCCGCTTCCTTGTGCGTTCTTCCGCTTCCTTGTGTGTTCTTCTGCTTCCTTGTGCGTTCTTCTGCTTCCTTGTGTGTTCTTCTGCTTCCTCGTGTGTTCTTCTGCTTCCTTGTGTGTTCTTCTGCTTCCTCGTGTGTTCTTCTGCTTCCTTGTGCGTTCTTCCGCTTCCTTGTGTGTTCTTCTGCTTCCTTGTGCGTTCTTCCGCTTCCTTGTGCGTTCTTCTGCTTCCTCGTGTGTTCTTCTGCTTCCTTGTGCGTTCTTCCGCTTCCTTGTGCGTTCTTCTGCTTCCTTGTGCGTTCTTCCGCTTCCTTGTGCGTTCTTCTGCTTCCTCGTGTGTTCTTCTGCTTCCTTGTGTGTTCTGCTTCCTCGTGTGTTCTTCTGCTTCCTCGTGTGTTCTTCTGCTTCCTCGTGTGTTCTTCTGCTTCCTCGTGTGTTCTTCTGCTTCCTTGTGTGTTCTTCTGCTTCCTTGTGTGTTCCTCCAGTGTCATGTGGAACATGGTGATGTACAACATGATCCTGGCTAGTAACAAAGTAGAGGCAGATGTATTTTCCCAAGCTTTATTGAAGATGCAGGACAAGAATAGTTTAGAGGAATAAAAGGAGACTCAGTGTTTCATCACCATGTTCCCCTGAGAGTCCTGCGTGAAGAGAAAGTCTTCACAGGAAGACCTGCAGCCATCTTCAAGCGGACTAGGATCCTGCACACCTCGGTGTGCGATCACCCGAAAGCCTTGCGAGTCCTGCGTGAACAACATGGCCAGATCCTCCTCCTCCTCCTCCTCGCCATGCTGACACCTCCTCAC
This sequence comes from Entelurus aequoreus, assembly GCF_033978785.1. Taxonomy (NCBI): domain Eukaryota; kingdom Metazoa; phylum Chordata; class Actinopteri; order Syngnathiformes; family Syngnathidae; genus Entelurus; species Entelurus aequoreus. The sequence goes on from NC_084735.1 coordinate 4,414,870, forward strand.
TGGAGTCCTGCTCACGGACAGGATGTTCTCCTTCAGAGGTGACCTCGCCCTCCACGGGGGTCTGGGACGAGACCCTGGGCCACTTGGAGAGGAAGACCACGCTAAAGGGCTGTTTTCTTTGTCCTCGTGATCTTTGACCTTGTCCACCCCCAGGAAGTTGTCTTCTGCTGGCTCCGCCTCCTCCTGACCACGCACCAAGCTGCCTTGGTCCTCAGGAGCAGGTTCTGCTGCAGCGCTCTGCTCCTCGCTCCTCTTGCCCGTAGTGCTGGACTCTGCAGGCTGCTGGCCGCTCTTCGCAGCTGCAACACAAAACGGGTCATTAACCTCCAAACCTGTATCACCATGTCAGCCTTTGATATCGCTCCGTATCGTACCTCTGACGGAAAAGAACACCCGGAGACAAACAAAGTTGTCAGCAAACAGTCGACATAAACGTGTCGTCAGCGTTTGTGGTCATAAACATGTCATTGCTATTTATAAACAAGTGTCAACATAAACAGGTTGTCGACATTATTGGCTTGTTGACATGAAATGGTAAATGGGTTGTACTTGTATCGCACTTTTCTACCTTCAAGGTACTTTGACACTATTTCCACATTCACCCATTCACACCCACTGATGGCCCTAACCACCACCCATCAGGAGCAAGGGTGAAGTGTCTTGCGTAAGGACACGACGAGGTTGGTAGAAGGTGGGGATGAACGGATGAAAATAATTGCAAATAATAATGAACTTAGAATTTCATGGCTGCAACACGTGCCAAAGTAGTTGGGAAAGGGCATGTTCCACCACTGTGTTACATGGCCTTTCCTTTTAACAACACTCAGTAAAGGTTTGGGAACTGAGGAGTCCGGGGGTCTCCCTTGTGCTATTTTAGGCTTCACACATTTTCAATGGGAGACAGGTCTGGACTACAGGCAGGCCAGTCTAGTACCCGCACTCTTTCACTATGAAGCCACGTTGATGTAACACGTGGCTTGGCATTGTCTTGCTGAAATAAGCAGGGGCGTCCATGGTAACTTGGCTTGGATGGCAACATATGTTGCTCCAAAAGCTGTATGTACCTTTCAGCATTAATGGCGCCTTCACAGATGTGTGAGTTACCCATGTCTTGGGCACTAATACACCCCCATACCATCACACATGCTGCCTTTTACACTTTGCGCCTAGAACGGGGGTCGGCAACCCGCGGCTCCGGAGCCGCATGCGGCTCTTTGACCACTCTCTTAGTCATCAGCCACACAGCTTACACTGACGGTAGCCGTATAAAATAACTTTTAACACTGTTACGTTACAAATATGCGCCACACTGTGAACCCACACCAAAAAAGAATGAAAAACACATTTCTGGAGAACATCCACACCGTAACACAACATAAACACAACACAACCAATACCCAGAATCCCATGCAGCCCTAACTTTTCCGGTCTAGATTATACACTCCCGCTACCACCAAACCCCCCCCCCCCCCCCCCCCTCCGTGCTTCGGTTGAGCGGAAGAGTTAGGGCTGCATGGGATTCTGGGTATTTGTTGTGTTGTATTTATGTTGTGTTACAGTGCAGATGTTCTCCAGAAATGTGTTTGTCATTCTTTTTTGGTGTGGGTTCAAAGTGTGGTGCATATTTGTAACGTAACACTGTTAAAAGTTGTTTTATACGGCTACCGTCAGTGTAAGCTGTGTGGCTGTTGAGCTAGTACGCCTTGCTGTCTCTTACGCGAGCAAACTGAAGCTGGGTTCTACATGTGGTCGAGCAGGTACACTGCTTGGACAGGCTGTAGAGGGCGCTAAAAGCAGTGCCATCACGCCCTGATATTCGGGAGTCTCCCGGAAATAATGAGAGGGTTGGCAAGTATGACACTATCAAGCGCCATTCTTTCAAAACTCACGGGCCGCACTAACATCAAATTTCCATATTAAAGTGTGTGCCGGTGCGTGTGTCTGAGACCCCTGGTTAGCATAGCACAAAGCAATTTAAGCTTTGTATGCAGTGTTTTTCATTTTAAATTTAAAATTTTTTTTTGTGGCTCCCATTATTTTCTTTAATTTGTGAAACTTGCCAAAATGGCTCTTTGAGTGGTAAAGGTTGCCGACCCCTGGCCTAGAACAATCCGGATGGTTCTTTTCCTCTTTGGTCCGGAGGACACGACGTCCACAGTTTCCAAAAACAATTTGAAATGTGGACTCGTCAGACCACAGAACACTTTTCCACTTTGTATCAGTCCATCTTAGATGAGCTCGGGCCCAGCCGAGCCGACGGCGTTTCTGGGTGTTGTTGATAAAACGGTTTTCGCCTTGCATGGGAGAGTTTTAACTCGCACTTACAGATGTAGCGACCGACTGCAGTTACTGACAGTGGCTTTCTGAAGTGTTCCATGTGGTGATATCCTTTACACACTGATGTGGCTTGTTGATGCAGTACAGCCTGCAGTGATTTCTCCACATTCTCTGAACCCTTTGATGATATTACGGAGCGTAGATGGTGAAATCCCTAAATTCCTTGTTGAGAAATGTTGTTCTTAAACTATTTAGTGAAGACGTACTTGGGTGCAGAGGCGAGAAGAAGGAGACTATGGAGCTCTGCTTGGTCTCTGGCATGTGTGCCTTGGTCTGAGTGAAGTTGAGAGCCACAGCCAGACTGTAGTTGTCCTTCATCAGGGGGTTTAGCAGCCTGGAAATGGGGCGAACTCTTTCTCTTTTCTGCAAACAGGAGAAATTATTCACAAACTAGTGTTAAGTTCTCCAAAGCCAACATGACGTCATATTTGAACTGGTCTTAGTCCGTGATGAAGGAATGACGCAATTACCTGCTGGGCTTTCCCTTTCATCTGCACGGTGTCCAGCCAGACTCCACACTCCTCTGACCCACGCGTGGACTGCCTGGCCTTGCTCACCTTCTTCATCATGCAAACTATAGTCTGAAACTTCTTTAAAAAAACTAAACACGGGGACACAATAAGCCCGTAAAACTGCAGGAAGATATTTGCTTACTTCCTTTAAAGCCTACTTAAAATAAACTATACTTTGTAACAAAAACTAGTTAGCTTGTTCGAAACGGACAAGCGGTAGAAAATGAATGGCTGCATTTTGTTTTCCTGTTTTGAGTCTGGCGCCTCAACGCTAAGCTGTCTATGGCGTACGCCTGTTTGAAAATAAAGCTTCACTAAAATACAAATGCGGACTCCTTAGTAAAAAATATATTTGCATTCATGCGCCAACTTAATTTCACGCACCTGGGAATAATTAAAAATATATTTTCTGTCAGGCCCGTCGGGCACACCTTCGCTGGTCCTCAGGAGGAGGAAGTGTTTACAGTGACGTCATAGCGGCTCGGCCAACAGAGTAAGTGTCTTTTTCTTTCCCTTTTTATTCACAGCAATGAACAAAGTTCAAACTCTACGGACATGCCATCTTATTGAGCAACACTCACACGTACCAAAAGTTTATTTTTTACCGACTATGACCGCATTTACTTTGTTTTACCGGCCGCAGTTACGAGCTAGCATACGATGCTAACATTATGCTATCTAGTTTAGTAAAGGAAACTTAGTGACAACATTGGTTCAATATTTGTTATATATCTGTTATTTTTGTTGATTTTTACGGGTTTGGGCGAGCTAACCGAGCCTGCTCGAGGTAGAGTTGCCTACTTTCCTTTATTTTATTATTTTTTTGAATTTTATAAACCTTTATTTATAAATTGGGCCGCCATCTTGAAGTGGTGATGAGGAGCCTAAACTGACAGTTGACGGGTATAAAACAAAGATGCTAAACTGACAATTGACAGGTAGAAAACAAAGATGCTCAACTGACAGTTGACAGGTAAAAAAACAAATATGCTAAGCTGACAGGTAGAAAACAAAGATGCTAAACTGACAGTTGACAGGTAGAAAACAAAGATGCTAAACTGACAGTTGACAGGTAGAAAACAAAGATGCTAAACTGACAGTTGACAGGTAGAAAACAAAGATGCTAAACTGACAGTTGACAGGTAGAAAACAAAGATGCTAAACTGACAGTTGACAGCTAGAAAACAAAGATGCTAAACTGACAGTTGACAGGCAGAAAACAAAGATGGTGTTCAGCGTTTTCCTGCTCAAATGAGCGGGCTGTTGAAAATAGGAATCGGGGGATTACTTTTTACAAGTAAGATTTAACATTAACGTACTATTGGTTGTATTTTGTGAAAAGAATATTAGCACAGAGTTGAGACGGAGCAAATATCTTCAATGGCACTGAAATCCTAGCTGCTAGCAAACAAGAGTATGAAAATCAGTGGTATTCAGTGAGGTAAGATGAATGAAATGTTCATTGCTCCTGCCAAATGAATCGCACTGAGCGGAGCGGATCACCACTCCAAGATGGCAGCCCCGCGTCTCGTCAGCGCCAGTAGGCAGTAGCGCTCCATGCCGCGTACCCTTAGAACATGTCTATGAGTTAGACCGTGCTAAATACTTTTGTGTACGTTTGTTGCTAAATAAATACATGACAGTTGGCAACCCCAGCTTGACATGACAACATGGCTGAATAGTCAACACATGTCCCCCTTTTCTAGACCAGGAAACAGAAGAAGCATCATGTTTCATGGCATACCAGTGACCGGGAGTGTGGGAGGAGGTAAGACACTCTCAATAGTTCTCTTTTCCACCCAAACATGACCGACAATTCGGGTGTTGGTGTCTAAAATTGTGTATTTGTGCAGCTCCAGCCAATAAGCCCGAGTTGTATGAGGTAAGAATCACATTATTCACGTTTGCCCGCCTCTAGAACACAGCTGTCAAAGCATGGGAATAATGTGGATACTTCATCTTTCTTACTAAATGTTTTCATTGTTTCCATTTTGACAGGAAATGTTTTAAACTTTGATATAAATACAAACATTCAATTGTTATTGGTGTGAACCTTCGGGCACCTCGCCATTCCATTACGATTCTTGGGGTGAGGATTTGATTCATAAACACGATTCTCCATTCAAACTGATTTTTGCAATGTATTATTTGCTATAATAATAACAACACCTTAAAGGCCTACTGAAATGAGTTTTTATTTATTTAAACGGGAATAGCAGATCCATTCTATGTGTCATACTTGATCATTTCGCGATATTGCCATATTTTTGCTGAAAGGATTTAGTACAGAACGACGACGATAAAGATCGCAACTTTTGGTATCTGATTGCCCCTACCGGAAGTAGCGTGACGTCACAAGACAAAGGATTCCTCACAATTCCGCTTTGTTTACAATGGAGCGAGAGACATTCGGACCGAGAAAGTGGCGATTACCCCATTAATTTGAGCGAAGATGAAAGATTCGTGGATGAAGAACTTTAGAGTGAAGGACTAGAGTGCAGTGCAGGACGTATCTTTTTCCGCTCTGACCGTAACTTAGGTACAAGCTGGCTCATTGGATTCCACACTCTCTCCTTTTTCTATTGTGGATCGCGGATTTGTAGTTCAAACCACCTCGGATACTATATCCTCTTGAAAATGAGAGTCGAGAACGCGAAATGGACATTCACAGTGACTGAACATGTAAATACACGGTTAATAATTTTCAGCTTTGCGAAGCTAAAAAAAAATAGAAGCTAACTTAGCTACATAGCTAACATGATAGCAGGCTCAAATGCAGATAGAAACCAAATTAAAGCTGCAAGCAGCGTTGGACGGGTCCGCATTTTGGCAGGTGCTAGTCCTAGGTGTCCCAATACTTTTGTCCAGTGGTAGTCCTGAGTGAGACCTACATAGAGGTTTTTGTTTCGTGTCTCTACGATATTCGTACTGGGAGTTAGAGGAAGTTGTGTCAGAGTTCACATTGTCATTATAGGGTATTGTGTGTAGAATTTTGAGGACAAAAAAGCAATAATTGCATTTTCCGTTGTCATTATAGGCACCGGAGCAACTTTAGTGCTGCGGGTCTTTGAAGGCTTGTAAAATCAAAACCGTACTACTAATTAGAAGGCTTTCGTCAACTTTTAATCAGAAGGGTTCAATCTCTCTCCTGTAGCAGTTTGAAGCCGAAACGACAAACGCGCTCAGAGGAGATAACGTTTGATGTTTGGTGACCGGTTGTAACAAAAATTTTGTTTTGAAGGAGGAATAGCAAACTTCCTGTTGATTTTTGCTGAAGGATGTCAATCTATGAAATGTAGGTCTAGGCGAGACCTATATAGAGGGGGTTTGTTTCATGTCTCTAAGATGTTCCTACCGGAAATTATAAGCAGTTTTGTCTGAGTTTTCCTCTGAGGAGCAGTTTTTTCTCTTGTTTTTTTCAAAAATTATGTAGAGCACAATTTTGAGTTTTGGGGTTGTTTTTTTTTTTAGATGGCAATTTCTACCAGTCCCGATGCGTGTGAGAATTTTGGTGAGTTTTGAAGTATTTTAAGGGGGTCAAATTAGAGGTCAAAGACGTAAAAAGCAGTGTTTTTAGTACTTTTTTGTCTAAAATGGGAAATTGCCAACTTCCTGTTGGTTTTCGCCCGAGAATGTGTCATTATGAGTTGTAGGTCTAGAGGAGACCTACATACAGGTTTTTGTTTCATGTCTCTACGACCTTCCTAGTGGGAGTTACAGGCAGTTTGTTGTTGTTTTTTTTCCTAGGGGGCGCTAGAGCGCAATTTCGATTTTTGGGGTTTGGTTTTTTGACTAACTTGTTCTGGCACACTTTTTGTATGTGTGTAAAAAAAATTGGTGAGTTTTGAAGCATGTTAAGGGGGGCAAAGTTATAGGCAGCGGAGCAGCATCAGAGCAGTGGTTCTTTGAAGGCTCGTAAAATCTAAACGGTAGCACGTATCAAAACGCTTTCGTCAACTTTTAATCCGAAGGGTTCAATCTCTCTCCCGTAGTAGTTTGAAGCCGAAACGACAAACGCGCTCAGAGGAGATAACGTTTGATGTTCGGTGACCGCTTTTTACAAACATTTTGTTTTGAAGGGGGGATATCAAACTTCCTGTTGATTTTTGCTGAAGGGTGTCAATCTATGAAATGTAGGTATAAGTGAGACCTACGTAGAGGTTTTTGTTTCATGTCTCTAAGACGTTCCTACCGGAAGTTACAAGTAGTTTTGTCTGAGTTTTCCTCTGAGAAGCAGTTTTTTCTCTGTTTTGGTTAGTTTTGGGGTTCGGTTTGTTTTTTTTTAGATCGCAATTTGCACCAGTCCCGATGTGTGTAAAAAGTTAGGTGAGTTTTGAGGTATTTTAAGGGGGTCAAATTACAGCTCAAAGAGGCAAAAATGAGTGTTTTTAGTCATTTTTTGTGTTGAAGGGGAAATTGCCAGCTTCCTGTAGGTTTTTGCCCAAGGATGTGAAATTATGAATTGTAGGTCTAAGTGAGACCTACATACAGGTTTTTGTTTCATGTCTCTATGACCTTCCTAGTGGGAGTTACAGGCAGTTTGTTTTTGTTTTTTTCCTAGGGGGCGCTAGAGCGCAATTTTGATTTTTGGGGTTTGGTTTTTTTACTAAAGTGCGCTGTCCCAGTTTTTCTATGTGTGTATAACATTTGGTGAGTTTTGAAGCATGTTAAGGGGGGCAAAGTAGTGTGCAAAGCTGCGGAATAATAATCAACCTTACAATTTCAATAGGTTCCTTTGTACCTGTATAAAGGACTCACTGTGGGAGTCCTTTATACAGGGTACATGCGAACCCTAATAAAACCTTACAAATACAATAGGTTCCTTTTAATTAGGGCGGACCCTAAGAAACCCCAGTACAATGTGCCTTATTGACGTTTGATATGTTTTCAGGAGGTGAAATTGTACAAAAACGCCAGAGAAAGAGAGAAGTAAGTGTCACTCACTCCTTCCTGATCACTCGACATGCATGAAATCAGTTCAAACTAGCCTCCTAAATGATGATGCAACACTATCCTTACATATTGACAAGAGAAGACACACGTTACGGATACAGAAGATTAAAAAAAGGATGTATTTAAACTATATGATAGAATAGAAAGTACTTTATTGATCCCTGGGGGAAATTCAGCACCACAGTTCGCTCACAATAAACACTTATACTTTTTTTTACATGTGAATAATATAAATACAGTCTATTATACAGCATTATTCACATGTGAATAATATAAATACAGTCTATTATGCAGAATTATTCACATGTGAATAATATAAATATAGTCTATTATACAGCATTATTCACATGTGAATAATATAAATATAGTCTATTATACAGCATTATTCACATGTGAATAATATAAATATAGTCTATTATACAGCATTATTCACATGTGAATAATATAAATATAGTCTATTATACAGCATTATTCACACGTGAATAATATAAATACAGTCTATTATACAGCATTATTCACATGTGAATAATATAAATACAGTCTATTATACAGCATTATTCACATGTGAATAATATAATCTATTATACAGCATTATTCACATGTGAATAATATAAATATAGTCTATTATGCAGAATTATTCACATGTGAATAATATAATCTATTATACAGCATTATTCACATGTGAATAATATAAATACAGTCTATTATACAGCATTATTCACATGTGAATAATATAATCTATTATACAGCATTATTCACATGTGAATAATATAAATACAGTCTATTATACAGCATTATTCACATGTGAATAATATAAATACAGTCTATTATACAGCATTATTCACATGTGAATAATATAAATATAGTCTATTATACAGCATTATTCACATGTGAATAATATAAATACAGTCTATTATACAGCATTATTCACATGTGAATAATATAATCTATTATACAGCATTATTCACATGTGAATAATATAAATACAGTCTATTATACAGCATTATTCACATGTGAATAATATAAATATAGTCTATTATACAGCATTATTCACATGTGAATAATATAATCTATTATACAGCATTATTCACATGTGAATAATATAAATACAGTCTATTATACAGCATTATTCACATGTGAATAATATAAATACAGTCTATTATACAGCATTATTCACATGTGAATAATATAAATATAGTCTATTATACAGCATTATTCACATGTGAATAATATAATCTATTATACAGCATTATTCACATGTGAATAATATAAATACAGTCTATTATACAGCATTATTCACATGTGAATAATATAAATACAGTCTATTATACAGCATTATTCACATGTGAATAATATAAATATAGTCTATTATACAGCATTATTCACATGTGAATAATATAATCTATTATACAGCATTATTCACATGTGAATAATATAAATACAGTCTATTATACAGCATTATTCACATGTGAATAATATAAATACAGTCTATTATACAGCATTATTCACATGTGAATAATATAATCTATTATACAGCATTATTCACATGTGAATAATATAAATACAGTCTATTATACAGCATTATTCACATGTGAATAATATAATCTATTATACAGCATTATTCACATGTGAATAATATAAATACAGTCTATTATACAGCATTATTCACATGTGAATAATATAATCTATTATACAGCATTATTCACATGTGAATAATATAAATACAGTCTATTATACAGCATTATTCACATGTGAATAATATAAATATAGTCTATTATACAGCATTATTCACATGTGAATAATATAATCTATTATACAGCATTATTCACATGTGAATAATATAAATACAGTCTATTATACAGCATTATTCACATGTGAATACTATAAATACAGTCTATTATACAGCATTATTCACATGTGAATAATATAAATACAGTCTATTATACAGCATTATTCACATGTGAATAATATAAATATAGTCTATTATACAGCATTATTCACACGTGAATAATATAAATACAGTCTATTATACAGCATTATTCACATGTGAATAATATAAATACAGTCTATTATACAGCATTATTCACATGTGAATAATATAAATGCAGTCTATTATACAGCATTATTCACATGTGAATAATATAAATATAGTCTATTATACAGCATTATTCACATGTGAATAATGTAAATATAGTCTATTATTCAGCATTATTCACATGTGAATAACATAAGTACAGTCTATTATACAGCATTATTCACATGTGAATAATATAAATACAGTCTATTATACAGCATTATTCACATGTGAATAATATAAATACAGTCTATTATACAGCATTATTCACATGTGAATAATATAAATACAGTCTATTATACAGCATTATTTACATGTGAATAATGTACATATAGTCTATTATACAGCATTATTCACATGTGAATAATGTAAATATAGTCTATTATACAGCATTATTCACATGTGAATAATGTAAATATAGTCTATTATACAGCATTATTCACATGTGAATAATGTAAATATAGTCTATTATACAGCATTATTCACATGTGAATAACAAATATAGTCTATTATACAGCATTATTCACACGTGAATAATATAAATATAGTCTATTATACAGCATTATTCACATGTGAATAATATAAATAGTCTATTATACAGCATTATTCACATGTGAATAATATAAATACAGTCTATTATACAGCACTATTCACATGTGAATAATATAAATATAGTCTATTATACAGCATTATTCACACGTGAATAATATAAATACAGTATTATACAGCATTATTCACATGTGAATTATGTAAATACAGTCTTCTATACAGCATTATTCACATGTGAAAAATAGACACCTTCTAGTGTGTAATGTAGGCTACTTCTGGCTCTGTATTATCTATAACTGTCACCTTCTAGTGTGTAATGTAGGCTACTTCTGGCTCTGTATTATCTATAATTCAGATACGACAACATGGCGGAGCTGTTTGCTGTAGTGAAGACCCTGCAGGCGTTGGAGAAGGCCTACATCAAGGACTGTGTGACGCCTAACGAGTGAGTGACGGGTGACTAAGTCCCACAGGAGGGTTCTAACGTGCTCTCCCAGGTACACGGCCTCCTGCTCCAGACTCCTGGTCCAGTACAAGGCCGCCTTCAAGCAGGTGCAGGGCTCCGACGTGGGCTCCATCGACGACTTCTGCCGCAAGTACCGAGTGAGTCCGTGGTCCTTTTTGTGTTGGGCCTCCTGAACACCTCCCTGCCTGTCCGCAGCTGGACTGTCCTCTGGCCATGGAGAGGATCAAGGAGGACCGGCCCATCACCATCAAGGACGACAAGGGCAACTTGAACCGCTGCATCGCTGATATCGTTTCTGTACGCTCCTCCCCTCGCTCGTCTTCCTCCTCACCAGCCAGCAAAGCACGACTGACCGTGTGTCTCCTTGCAGCTCTTCATCACCGTGATGGACAAGCTGAGGCTGGAGATACGTGCCATGGACGAGGTACCTTCAACTCACCACTCTTAACCTCCATTAGCCTCTTTGTGGGAAACACAATCACCAGGTTCAAACAGCCATGACATCTATTAGACAAGACAAGAAGCCAAGGAATCAAACAGAGACAGGATTCAATTTAGCTCATGGGGAGAAAGGTGTGGGGCTGCACACTCAGCTACATGAAGGCAGTCCCAACGCGCTCCTCCTTTATTTGGGCATTGTCTCATTACATTACATTAAACAGCTGCTCCGAAAGGGGAGGTGGTCATAAACCGCTGTTGCATTCGGTCATAAGCAGTTCAAAGAAAAGGTGTCTGGTTTTCCCCCCTCTCTGCTTTGTAGACCAAGGTCTTCCTGTGGCTGTCCAATCGATCAAAGAAACCGGAGGTTCACCAGCCTTTTTGCCTGATAACATCAAAGACCGCGTTTGTCTTGTCGCAGGTCGACCTGAACTCACGGGAACACAAAGTTGTGCGGTAACTTCTGCGCAGTTACTCTGACGCTGTACTTGTAAAAATACAAATATGATAAAAATGAAAATAAAAACTAGAACAGCCAAATAGCTAAAACTAGTATGCATATATCTAAAAAAAAAAAGGCTTTTTAAAAAAAGAAGGGTTTTTAAGCCTTTTTTTAAAAGCATCCACAGTCTGTGGTGCCCTCAGGTGGTCAGGGAGAGCGTTCCACAGACTGACAATAACTATAATATTGCTCAAATATGTACTTTACAGATTTTATTTGGTATTATTTTTGGATTGTTTTGCTTCCTAACATCTAGAACATGTTAGCGGTGCATGCCACCTAACATCTAGAACATGTTAGCGGTGCATGCCACCTAACATCTAGAACATGTTAGCGGTGCATGCCACCTAACATCTAGAACATGTTAGTGGTGCATGTCACCTAACATCTAGAACATGTTAGCGGTGCATGCCACCTAACATCTAGAACATGTTAGCGGTGCATGCCACCTAACATCTAGAACATGTTAGCGGTGCATGCCACCTAACATCTAGAACATGTTAGCGGTGCATGCCACCTAACATCTAGAACATGTTAGCGGTGCATGCCACCTAACATCTAGAACATGTTAGCGGTGCATGCCACCTAACATCTAGAACATGTTAGCGGTGCATGCCACCTAACATCTAGAACATGTTAGCGGTGCATGCCACCTAACATCTAGAACATGTTAGCGGTGCATGCCACCTAACATCTAGAACATGTTAGCGGTGCATGCCACCTAACATCTAGAACATGTTAGCGGTGCATGCCACCTAACATCTAGAACATGTTAGCGGTGCATGCCACCTAACATCTAGAACATGTTAGCGGTGCATGCCACCTAACATCTAGAACATGTTAGCGGTGCATGCCACCTAACATCTAACGTCATCATCATGGCGCAGATGAAGGCTGCCTCGGTGCTTTCGTGCGCTCTGTTTTGTTTGTTTTTGTACATAAATTGTGTTTCCGGGTGCTCTTACACCCGCGAAGAGCTACTGAACATCAGATCCACCATCCCTATGGACTTGTTACCAGTCATCTTAGCGTCCGCTGCGGATTTGGTCCATTCTGCGATCAAAAGAGGGAAACCGCATCGACGAGGAAAGAGAGCGGGCGCACTTGTCCGTCTTCGCGGACGGGGATTACGCACGCCTCTACCAGGCATCTTCCTCTCCAACGTCCGCTCACTTGCCAACAAGATGGACGAGCTAGCGTTGCTGATGAGAAGGAACAAGGACTTCTCCTCATCTTGTGTGTTGTGCTTCACGGAGACTTGGCTGAGCGCAAGTGTCCCGGACAGCGCGCTTCAACTAAAGGGCTTTCATCTCCTCCGCGCGGACCGAGACGCGGCGCTGTCTGGCAAAAAAAGAGGCGGGGGACTCTGCTTCTTTATCAACAATAGCTGGTCTACAGACGTGACTGTCATTTTTAGACACTGTTCTTCTTCTCTGGAATATTTCTTCATCCACTGTAAGCCCTTTTACTCACCGCGTGAGATTGTTTCATTCATTCTCGTGGCTGTTTACATCCCGCCCGGCGCGGACGTGCGTGACGCTCAGCGCGCGCTCGCAGGACAGATCTTACATGTGGAACGGTCTTTTCCTGACTCTCTTGTTATCGTGCTTGGTGACTTTAACAAGGGAAATTTGAGCCAGGAATTACCAAAGTATAGACAGTTTATTAAATGCCCGACCAGAGAGGAGAACACGCTGGATCACTGCTACACTACATTGAGCAAGGCTTTTCATGCAGTCCCGCGCGCTGCTCTTGGACTATCAGATCACGTGATGGTGCACTTAATCCCTTCATACAGACAGAGACTGAAACTGGCTAAACCTGTTATGAGGAACATTAAGTGTTTCACCGCCGAGTCTGTGGACGAGTTGCGTGCTTGTTGGGAAACGACAGACTGGGAGGCAATTGGAGCGGCCACGAACAATCTGGACGAGTATACGGACACTGTGACCTCATACATACAGTTCAAGGAGGCGCGCATCATTCCAACGCGCACCAGGGTTTGTTATAACAACGACAAGCCCTGGTTCACACCCAAGCTCCGACAGCTGCGCAAGAAGAAGGAGGCTGCGTGGAGAAGCGGGGACCGAAGTACATACAGAGAAGCGAAGTACCACTTCACCAGGGAAGTGGAGAAAGCTAAATCTGTGTACTCTAACCGTCTACAGGAACAGTTCCGCTCCAATGATTCTGCGGCAGTTTGGAGAGGTCTAAGGGCCCTTACGAACTATAAGCCCAAAACCCCCCAGGCCCTGAATGACCGGACTCTCGCTCAGGGCCTCAACACACATTACTGTCGTCATGAACGGCCTTCAGCTCATCAAAGCCATGCTCCCCCCACCATCACCCTCCCCACCAATGCCAGCACATCATTAAAGGAGTTAAAGGACTCCAATGACATCACAGGACTCCAAAAGCACAATAAGACTGTAAAGACCCTCTCCATTAAAGAAGAGGATGTACGCCGGCAGTTCTTGAAGCTGAATACGCGGAAGGCCCCCGGGCCGGATGGTGTCTCCCCCTCCACTCTCAGACACTGTGCGGACCAGCTGGCTCCTGTCTTCACTGACATTTTCAACACCTCTCTGGAGCTATGCCGCGTGCCGTCCTGCTTTAAGACCTCTACCATTGTCCCTGTTCCCATGAAAGCACGGATCACAGGACTAAATGACTACAGGCCGGTCGCGCTGACGTCTGTGGTCATGAAGTCCTTTGAGCGCTTGGTCCTGCCCCACCTCAAGGACATCACCGCCCCCCTCCTGGACCCACTGCAGTTCGCCTACAGAGCCAACAGGTCTGTGGATGATGCAGTGAACCTGGCCCTCCACTTCATCCTGTAGCATCTGGACTCCCCAGGAACCTACGCTAGGATCCTGTTTGTGGACTTCAGCTCTGCCTTCAACACCATCCTCCCTGGACTGCTACGAGACAAGCTCTACCAGCTCAGCGTGCCCGACTCCCTCTGCAGTTGGATTAATGACTTCCTGACAGACCGAAGACAGCACGTAAGGCTGGGGAAGATTGTCTCGGACAGTCGAACCACAAACACTGGTACTCCTCAGGGCTGTGTACTCTCCCCCTGGCTCTTCTCCCTGTATACAAACTGCTGCACCTCCAGTCACCAATCCGTAAAACTGCTCAAGTTTGCGGATGACACCACCCTCATCGGGCTCATCTCGAATGGCGATGAGTCCGCCTACAGGAGAGAGGTAGACCGGCTGACGTCCTGGTGCAGCCTCAATAACCTGGAGCTGAACGCCCAGAAAACAGTGGAGATGATCATGGACTTCAGGAAAGTCACAGCCCCACCATCCCCCCTCACCCTGATTGACTCTCCCACCCCCGTCCCCATTGTGGACTCCTTCCGTTTCTTGGGCACCACCATCACAGCAATAAAACTATTCTGATTCTGATTCTGATTCTGAACAAGTCTAGTTAGTGATCAGGATGAGTGTCAGTGTGCTGACCTACACCTTAAACACGTTGAACAACTTATTTTGGTGTTACCATTTAGTGGTCAATTGTAGGGAATATTTACTGTACTGTGCAATCTACTCATACAAGTGTCAATCAATCAATCAATCAATCAATCAATCAACTCTGTGGTCAGATCCAGCCAGACCTGCGGGAGCTGATGGAGACCATGAACAGGATGAGCAACATGCCTCCAGACTCTGAGGCCAAGGACAAAGTCAGCCGCTGGTGAGCTCTGCTGGTCACATGATGGCAGTGATGGTGGACAACATTCATTCATTCATTCATCTTCCACCTGCAGGCTGGCCACCCTCAGCAGCATGTCGGCCTCAGACGAGCTGGATGACAGTCAGGTGCGCCAGATGCTCTTTGACCTGGAGTCTGCCTACAACGCCTTCAACCGCTTCCTGCACTCCTCCTAGTCTTCTTCTTCTTCTTCTTCCTCCTCCTAGTCTTCTTCTTCTTCTTCTTCTTCTTCTTCTTCTTCTTCTTCTTCCTCCTCCTCCTAGTCTTCTTCCTCCTCCTCCTAGTCTTCTTCCTCCTCCTCCTAGTCTTCTTCTTCCTCCTCCTCCTCCTAGTCTTCTTCTTCTTCCTCCTCCTAGTCTTCTTCTTCTTCCTCCTCCTAGTCTTCTTCTTCTTCTTCTTCCTCCTCCTAGTCTTCTTCTTCTTCCTCCTCCTAGTCTTCTTCTTCTTCTTCTTGTCCACTCTAGCCCTGGAACTCCTCCTCGTCTTCTAGTCCACCATCTTGTCCCTCCTTCTTCACGTCCATTCCAGCGCTGGAAGTGCAACATAGTTGTGCAGAGCACGGCCATGATGTCTGTGTCCTCCAAGTGAAGAAGAGGGAGAGGATGGTGTGTGCGGGTGGTGTCATCTTGTACATACTGAGTAACTCCACCCGCTTGGAGAAATAAAGGAAGTCCAACCTCATTTCACTCTTCAGTGGGGCTCAAGCTGGAGGGTTCCTGGTTCCAATCCTGGCCACTGCCCTTGGGCACCACCTTGCTGGTGTGTGTGTGTGTGTGTGTGTGTGTGTGTGTGTGTGTGTGTGTGTGTGTGTGTGTGTGTGTGTGTGTGTGTGTGTGTGTGTGTGTGTGTGTGTGTGTGTGTGTGTGTGTGTGTGTGTGTGTGTGTGTGTGTGTGTGTGTGTGTGTGCGTGTGCGTGTGTGTCACTCACTCTGGTAGAAATGTAACAGGAAGTATTGTTGTAGCAAATCTATTTGCATATATGTGTGTAAACTTTTTTTTTTCATTTTTCTTTTTTCTTTTTCATGAAAATGCAATCTGATTCATGTCTGCTAATTAGTGTGTTTTAGAAGAACTTATCACTCTTAGAACATTATCACTCTTTAAAGAAGAACAGTATCACTCTTAGAACATTATCACTCTTTAAAGAAGAACAGTATCACTCTTAGAAGAACTTTATCACTCTTAGAACTTTATCACTCTTAGAAGAACATTATCACTCTTTAAAGAAGAACAGTATCACTCTTAGAAGAACAGTATCACTCTTAGAAGAACATTATCACTCTTAGAAGAACTTTACCACTCTTAGAAGAACAGTATCACTCTTTCAACTTTATCACTCTTAGAAGAACATTATCACTCTTAGAAGAACAGTATCACTCTTAGAAGAACATTATCACTCTTAGAAGAACTTTATCACTCTTAGAAGAACGTACAGTATCACTCTTAGAAGAACATTATCACTCTTAGAAGAACAGTATCACTCTTAGAAGAACAGTATCACTCTTAGAAGAACAGTATCACTCTTACAACTGTATCTCTCTTAGAAGAACATTATCACTCTTAGAAGAACAGTATCACTCTTACAACTTTATCTCTCTTAGAAGAACATTATCACTCTTAGAAGAACAGTATGACTCTTAGAAGAACATTATCACTCTTAGAAGAACAGTATCACTCTTAGAAGAACATTATCACTCTTAGAAGAACAGTATCACTCTTAGAAGAACAGTATCACTCTTACAACTGTATCTCTCTTAGAAAAACATTATCACTCTTAGAAGAACATTATCACTCTTAGAAGAACATTATCACTCTTAGAAGAACAGTATCACTCTTAGAAGAACAGTATCACTCTTACAACTGTATCTCTCTTAGAAGAACAGTATCACTCTTAGAAGAACATTATCACTCTTAGAAGAACAGTATCACTCTTACAACTGTATCTCTCTTAGAAGAACATTATCACTCTTAGAAGAACAGTATCACTCTTACAACTTTATCTCTCTTAGAAGAACATTATCACTCTTAGAAGAACATTATCACTCTTTAAAGAAGAACAGTATCACTCTTAGAAGAACATTATCACTCTCAGAAGAACATTCATCCGACGTCTGCGCTGTGTACGCTGCGCCAATCACCATGACAACAGCTTCCACGTGACGTAACCGGAAGTGCCGGTGCAGTGTGCTGCTGGCCCTTTAAGAGACACGCAGCGGTGCCGTTTCCAGGACGACAAGGAACGACACAACTCCGGTTCGTCTGGTCGGTAAACGCCTCGGCGACGTGGTGCCAAGTGTCGGCGGGGAACAACATGAAGAGCGTTTCTCTAGAAAAACCTTCTATTATTGTCGCTTTACTTCCGGAAGTGAAATGGCGCCACCTAGCTGCTTCTTCTTCGTCGTCCTCCGTGTTGGCTTTCATTTAACTGGAAACAAAACTGCTTGACTCGCAACACTTTGACGCAGGACACAACAACACACACAGCTAGTAGTGAACAACACACACAGCTAGTAGTGAACAACACACACAGCTAGTAGTGAACAACACACACACAGCTAGTAGTGAACAACACACACAGCTAGTAGTGAACAACACACACAGCTAGTAGTGAACAACACACACAGCTAGTAGTGAACAACACACACAGCTAGTAGTGAACAACACACACAGCTAGTAGTGAACAACACACACAGCTAGTAGTGAACAACACACACAGCTAGTAGTGAACAACACACACAGCTAGTAGTGAACAACACACACAGCTAGTAGTGAACAACACACACAGCTAGTAGTGAACAACACACACAGCTAGTAGTGAACAACACACACAGCTAGTAGTGAACAACACACATAGTCATGGCGCGGGAAAAGACGCATTAATAACCTCCCAGCTAGGTTTAAATCCCGGTTAGCGCTGACCACTTTGCGGTCACCGGTTGAGAAGCTTTGAAGCGGCAGCACCACAAAAAGGAGAGAAGGATTCGAGGCGGAAGTGTGGAAGATGAGCAAAAGTTTGAAATGTGCGGGCGTGCCTGAAGTGGAGGAGCACATCTCCGTGAAATATGACATCAAGAAACGACTCGGCAAAGGGGTGAGTAACTTAGTCTACTTTTGTCCAAGCTGGCCATGAATGCATCATCGTCCTCTTTCTCGCGCAAAGGGGTGAGTAACTTAGTCTACATTTGTCCAAGCTGGCCATGAATGCATCATCGTCCTCTTTCCCTTATGAATGTATTTTTTATCCTCTTGACGTTCACTTTATTATTGTTGGAAGGACAAACTGTATGAAGTACTACGTAGTGTTATTATTACTCGTGGTCACTGCAGCCATGTTTCTTTCCACTTGCTCTTAGTGACACATTCTTCCATCCTATTGGCTAACAGGCGAGGGGGGTGGGGGCGGGGCCTGTGGACAGCTGTTTGACGCGTGTCCTAAAAGTGAGTGCAGACTCACCTGAGGGGAATTACCTGGGAGGGAGGAGTCTAACACCTGGGAGGGAGGAGTTTGACACCTGGGAGGGAGGAGTCTGACACCTGGGAGGGAGGAGTCTGACACCTGGGAGGGAGGAGTTTGACACCTGGGAGGGAGGAGTCTGACACCTGGGAGGGAGGAGTCTGACACCTGGGAGGGAGGAGTTTGACACCTGGGAGGGAGGAGTCTGACACCTGGGAGGGAGGAGTTTGACACCTGGGAGGGAGGAGTTTGACACCTGGGAGGGAGGAGTCTGGCAGCTCTCAATGACATGTCTGCTTTTGGACACTTTTATAGTTCATACACAGCAATATGGTCATTTAGAGATCAATTATCACAATCACAAATTCTTTATTCGTCCCAGAGGGGAAATTACAATTTTCAGCACAATCCCATTCAGAACAGGATGAAACATTACAGGGAGACAGAACAGGATGACACATTACAGGGAGGCAGAACAGGATGACACATTACAGGGAGACAGAACAGGATGACACATTACAGGGAGACAGAACAGGATCAAACATTACAGGGAGGCAGAACAGGATGACACATTACAGGGAGGCAGAACAGGATGACACATTACAGGGAGACAGAACAGGATGACACATTACAGGGAGACAGAACAGGATCAAACATTACAGGGAGACAGAACAGGATCAAACATTACAGGGAGGCAGAACAGGATCAAACATTACAGGGAGACAGAACAGGATGACACATTACAGGGAGACAGAACAGGATCAAACATTACAGGGAGGCAGAACAGGATCCAACATTACAGGGAGGCAGAACAGGATGAAACATTACAGGGAGGCAGAACAGGATCAAACATTACAGGGAGGCAGAACAGGATGACACATTGCAGGGAGACAGAACAGGATGACACATTACAGGGAGACAGAACAGGATGAAACATTACAGGGAGACAGAACAGGATCAAACATTACAGGGAGACAGAACAGGATGAAACATTATAGGGAGACAGAACAGGATCAAACATTACAGGGAGACAGAACAGGATGACACATTACAGGGAGACAGAACAATATCAAACATTACAGGGAGACAGAACAGGATCAAACATTACAGGGAGACAGAACAGGATCCAACATTACAGGGAGACAGAACAGGATTAAACATTACAGGGAGACAGAAAAGGATGAAACACTATAGGGAGACAGAACAGGATCAAACATTACAGGGAGACAGAACAGGATTAAACATTACAGGGAGACAAAACAGGATCCAACATTACAGGGAGACAGAACAGGATCAAACACTATAGGGAGACAGAACAGGATCAAACATTACAGGGAGACAGAACAGGATTAAACATTACAGGGAGACAAAACAGGATCCAACATTACAGGGAGACAGAACAGGATCAAACATTACAGGGAGACAGAACAGGGTGAAACATTACAGGGAGACAGAACAGGATCCAACATTACAGGGAGGCAGAACAGGATGAAACATTATAGGGAGGCAGAACAGGATGAAACATTACAGGGAGACAGAACAGAATCAAACATTAGAGGGAGACAGAACAGGATCAAACATTACAGGGAGACAAAACAGGATCAAACATTACAGGGAGACAGAACAGGATTAAACATTACAGGGAGACAGAACAGGATCCAACATTACAGGGAGACAGAACAGGATCAAACATTACAGGGAGACAGAACAGGATCCAACATTACAGGGAGACAGAACAGGATGACACATTACAGGGAGACAGAACAGGATCCAACATTACAGGGAGACAGAACAGGATCCAACATTACAGGGAGACAGAACAGGATCAAACATTACAGGGAGACAGAACAGGATCCAACATTACAGGGAGACAGAACAGGATGACACATTACAGGGAGACAGCACAGGATGAAACAGAACAGGATGAAACAGAACAGGATGAAACATTACAGGGAGACAGAACAGGATAAAGCGTTACAGGGAGACAGAACATGATCAAACATTACAGGGAGACAGAACAGGATGAAACATTACAGGGAGACAGAACAGGCTGAAACATTACAGGGAGACAGAACATGATGAAACAATACAGGGAGACAGAACAGGGAGACAGAACAGGATGAAACAGAACAGGGAGACAGAACAGGATGAAACAGAACAGGATGAAACATTATAGGGAGACAGAACAGGATAAAGCGTTACAGGGAGACAGAACAGGATAAAGCGTTACAGGGAGACAGAACATGATCAAACATTACAGGGAGACAGAACAGGATCGCTGATGGGTCTGCCAACTGTGCCCCTTACAAAAAAGGTGCGATACAGGTAAACAATGCGGGGGTGTTGAGAAAAATAACAAGAAAAAAAAAAAAGGTTTGATGGAGTGAAATAGAGAAGAATGGTCACCATGAAAAACACTAACTTATTTTAATAATAACCGCCTGGAGTGGACTTATGCTGTCTTTAAGTCGAAGTGGAGTGGTGATTGTTATATTAGTGGTCACAATAGTTCATGAAGTTAAGTTCACGACGCAGTACGTTGAATGATGCGGACACGTTTGTTACTGGATACTTTCTAATACGCTTCTTCCTTGGAAACACTGCTTGTGTAAGTAATATGGAACTATTATTATTTGATACTTGTTTGTATTGACAAACACTGCGATGTTGTTCAATGACTATTACCTATGTCTAGCTGGTGTGCTATTGTGTGCTCGGCTGTTGTGTAGCTGCTACCTTTTAGTAGGCTATAGTCTAGCATTTCTACCTTTTTGGTAAATGACTTTAGTAAAGTAGAAGAAATTGTGTGTTCATTGGAGGACATTTACATGTTGACTGTCTGTCCAGTAAACACTCTGCAGGACTGCTGGTATCGCACATGATATCACGCTCAAGTAAACACGCTACAAGACTGCTTGTATCGCACATGATATCACACACAAGTAAACACACTACAAGACTGCTTGTATCGCACATGATATCACACACAAGTAAACACGCTACAAGACTGCTTGTATCGCACATGATATCACGCTCAAGTGAACATTCTGCAGGACTGCTTGTATCGCACATGATATCACACATGAGTAAACACGAGGCAGGACTGCTTGTATCGCACATGATATCACACACAAGTAAACATGCTACAAGACTGCTTGTATCGCACATGATATCGCACACAAGTAAACACACTACAAGACTGCTTGTATTGCACATGATATCATGCTCAAGTGAACATTCTGCAGGACTGCTTGTATCGCACAT
Source organism: Entelurus aequoreus (assembly GCF_033978785.1). Classification (NCBI taxonomy): domain Eukaryota; kingdom Metazoa; phylum Chordata; class Actinopteri; order Syngnathiformes; family Syngnathidae; genus Entelurus; species Entelurus aequoreus. The sequence continues at coordinate 4,437,139 of NC_084735.1, forward strand.
GATATCACGCTCAAGTAAACACGCTACAAGACTGCTTGTATCGCACATGATATCACACACAAGTAAACACGCTACAAGACTGCTTGTATCGCACATGATATCGCACACAAGTAAACACGCTACAAGACTGCTTGTATTGCACATGATATCATGCTCAAGTGAACATTCTGCAGGACCGCTTGTATCACACATGATATCACACACAAGTAAACATGAGTCAGGACTGCTTGTATCGCACATGATATCACACACAAGTAAACACGCTACAAGACTGCTTGTATCGCACATGATATCACGCTCAAGTAAACACGCTACAAGACTGCTTGTATCGCACATGATATCGCACACAAGTAAACACGCTACAAGACTGCTTGTATTGCACATGATATCATGCTCAAGTGAACATTCTGCAGGACTGCTTGTATCACACATGATATCACACACGAGTCAGGACTGCTTGTATCGCACATGATATCACACACAAGTAAACACGCTACAAGACTGCTTGTATCGCACATGATATCACACACAAGTAAACACGCTACAAGACTGCTTGTATCGCACATGATATCACACAGAAGTAAACACGCTACAAGACTGCTTGTATCGCACATGATATCACACACAAGTAAACACGCTACAAGACTGCTTGTATCGCACATGATATCACGCTCAAGTAAACACGCTACAAGACTGCTTGTATCGCACATGATATCACACACAAGTAAACACGCTACAAGACTGCTTGTATTGCACATGATATCACACACAAGTAAACACACTACAAGACTGCTTGTATCGCACATGATATCACACACAAGTAAACACGCTACAAGACTGCTTGTATCGCACATGATATCACACACAAGTAAACACGCTACAAGACTGCTTGTATCGCACATGATATCACGCTCAAGTAAACACGCTACAACACTGCTTGTATCGCACATGATATCACACACAAGTAAACACGCTACAAGACTGCTTGTATTGCACATGATATCATGCTCAAGTGAACATTCTGCAGGACTGCTTGTATCGCACATGATATCACACACGAGTAAACACGAGGCAGGACTGCTTGTATCGCACATGATATCACACACAAGTAAATACGCTACAAGACTGCTTGTATCGCACATGATATCACACACAAGTAAACACGCTACAAGACTGCTTGTATCGCACATGATATCGCACACAAGTAAACACGCTACAAGACTGCTTGTATCGCACATGATATCACGCTCAAGTGAACATTCTGCAGGACTGCTTGTATCGCACATGATATCACACACAAGTAAACACGCTACAAGACTGCTTGTATCGCACATGATATCACACACAAGTAAACACGCTACAAGACTGCTTGTATCGCACATGATATCGCACACAAGTAAACACGCTACAAGACTGCTTGTATCGCACATGATGTCACGCTCAAGTGAACATTCTGCAGGACTGCTTTTATCGCACATGATATCACACACAAGTAAACACGAGGCAGGACTGCTTGTATCGCACATGATATCACACATTTTACATGTGAGCTGGTATCATCCATACATGTGTTTTGCTGGGGCCAGCCCTAATGTATGAGACCATGGTGGGTCACATGAGTGACAGGTGGTATCACTATGTGCTGCAGGCGTATGGTCACACGAGTGACAGGTGGTATCACTATGTGCTGCAGGCGTATGGTCAGATGAGTGACAGGTGGTATCACTATGTGCTGCAGGCGTATGGTCAGATGAGTGACAGGTGGTATCACTGTGTGCTGCAGGCGTATGGTCAGATGAGTGACAGGTGGTATCACTATGTGCTGCAGGCGTATGGTCAGATGAGTGACAGGTGGTATCACTGTGTGCTGCAGGCGTATGGTATCGTGTGGAAGGCGGTGGACAGGCAGACAGGTGAGGTCGTGGCTGTGAAGAAGATCTTTGATGCCTTCAGGAACAAGACTGATGCTCAGGTGAGACAAATGAAGGAAAGTGTCAATCATCACATCTTCAATCCTTTTTCTTTTTCCAGCGGACCTTCAGAGAAGTCATGTTCCTGCAGGTAAACCTGGCGAGAGAAAATTCAAGCCTTTTTTTTTCTATTCTTCAAGTCTTCTTGCCTGTGGGCTCACTATCTGGCAGCTGCCTGTCTTTCACCAAGTGTTGTTGTGGGCTCACTATCTGGCAGCTGCCTTTCTTTCACCAAGTGTTGTTGTGGGCTCACTATCTGGCAGCTGCCTTTCTTTCACCAAGTGTTGTTGTGGGCTCACTATCTGGCAGCTCATCACCTAGTGTTGTTGTGGGCTCACTATCTGGCAGCTGCCTGTCTTTCACCAAGTGTTGTTGTGGGCTCACTATCTGGCAGCTGCCTGTCTTTCACCAAGTGTTGTTGTGGGCTCACTATCTGGCAGCTCATCACCTAGTGTTGTTGTGGGCTCACTATCTGGCAGCTGCCTGTCTTTCACCAAGTGTTGTTGTGGGCTCACTATCTGGCAGCTCATCACCTAGTGTTGTTGTGGGCCCACTATCTGGCAGCTCATCGCCTGGTGTTGTTGTGGGCTCACTATCTGGCAGCTCATCGCCTAGTGTTGTTGTGGGCTCACTATCTGGCAGCTCTTCACCAAATGTTGTTGTGGGCTCACTATCTGGCAGCTCTTCACCAAGTGCTGTTGTGGGCTCACTATCTGGCAGCTCATCGCCTAGTGTTGTTGTGGGCTCACTATCTGGCAACTCATCGCCTGGTGTTGTTGTGGGCTCACTATCTGGCAGCTCATCGCCTAGTGTTGTTGTGGGCTCACTATCTGGCAGCTCATCGCCTAGTGTTGTTGTGGGCTCACTATGTGGCAGCTCTTCACCAAGTGTTGTTGTGGGCTCACTATGTGGCAGCTCTTCACCAAGTGTTGTTGTGGGCTCACTATCTGGCAGCTCTTCAAGTGTTGTTGTGGGCTCACTATGTGGCAGCTCTTCACCAAGTGTTGTTGTGGGCTCACTATGTGGCAGCTCTTCAAGTGTTGTTGTGGGCTCACTATCTGGCAGCTCATCGCCTGGTGTTGTTGTGGGCTCACTATCTGGCAGCTCATCGCATGGTGTTGTTGTGGGCTCACTACCTGGCAGCTCATCGCCTAGTGTTGTTGTGGGCTCACTATCTGGCAGCTCTTCACCAAGTGTTGTTGTGGGCTCACTATCTGGCAGCTCATCGCCTGGTGTTGTTGTGGGCTCACTATCTGGCAGCTGCCTGTCTTTCACCAAGTGTTGTTGTGGGCTCACTATCTGGCAGCTGCCTGTCTTTCACCAAGTGTTGTTGTGGGCTCACTATCTGGCAGCTCATCACCTAGTGTTGTTGTGGGCTCACTATCTGGCAGCTCATCACCTAGTGTTGTTGTGGGCTCACTATCTGGCAGCTGCCTGTCTTTCACCAAGTGTTGTTGTGGGCTCACTATCTGGCAGCTGCCTGTCTTTCACCAAGTGTTGTTGTGGGCTCACTATCTGGCAGCTCTTCACCAAGTGTTGTTGTGGGTTCACTATCTGGCAGCTCTTCACCAAGTGTTGTTGTGGTCTTACTATCTGGCAGCTGCCTGTCTTCACCAAGTGTTGTTGTGGGCTCACTATGTCGCAGCTCTTCACCAAGTGTTGTTGTGGGCTCACTATCTGGCAGCTCATCACCTAGTGTTGTTGTGGGCTCACTATCTGGCAGCTCATCACCTAGAGTTGTTGTGGGCTCACTATCTGGCAGATCTTCACCAAGTGTTGTTGTGGGCTCACTATCTGGCAGCTCTTCACCAAGTGTTGTTGTGGGCTCACTATCTGGCAGCTGCCTGTCTTTCACCAAGTGTTGTTGTGGGCTCACTATCTGGCAGCTCATCACCTAGTGTTGTTGTGGGCTCACTATCTGGCAGATCTTCACCAAGTGTTGTTGTGGGCTCACTATCTGGCAGCTCTTCACCAAGTGTTGTTGTGGGCTCACTATCTGGCAGCTCTTCACCAAGTGTTATTGTGGGCTCACTATGTGGCAGCTCTTCACCAAGTGTTGTTGTGGGCTCACTATCTGGCAGCGGCATGTCTTTCACCAAGTGTTGTTGTGGGCTCACTATCTGGCAGCTGCCTGTCTTTCACCAAGTGTTGTTGTAGGCTCACTATGTGGCAGCTCTTCACCAAGTGTTGTTGTAGGCTCACTATGTGGCAGCTCTTCACCAAGTGTTGTGTGCAGGAGTTTGGAGATCACCCCAACGTCATCAAACTTCAGAACGTGGTGCGAGCGCAGAACGACAAAGACATCTACCTGATCTTTGAATACATGGGTGAGTATCGGCAGCGATACAGGACGACGATGCCAAGGTGATACCTGTATGTGTGTTGCAGACAGCGACCTGCACGCGGTGATCAAGAAAGGAACGCTGCTGAAGGACATCCACAAACGCTACGTCATGTATCAGCTGCTCAAGGCTGTCAAGTACCTGCACTCTGGCAACGTCATCCACCGTGACCACAAGGTAGCAACACACACACCTCTGTTGCTATGACGACACTACACCTGTGCCACACCTCTGTCTTTGAGGCACAGACCTAAACCTCTGCACATGTTCCTCACTCCACTGGTCGGCCATGTTTGCAGCCATTTCTTTTAGTCACAAACTCAAAAGACCGGGGGGACAAGTCTGAACCGCCGTATCATTTCATGTGGCCTGACATATTTTATTGTGGTCCACCACATAATTTTATTGTGGTCCACCACGTCATTTTATTGTGGCCCGCTGCATCATTTCAAGTGACCTGCCACATAATTTTATTGTGGTCCACCACATCATTTTATTGTGGCCCACTACGTCATTTTATAGTGGCCTGCTGCATCATTTCAGGTGACCTGCCACATAATTTTATTGTGGTCCACCACATCATTTTATTGTGGTCCACCACGTCATTTTATGGTGGCCCGCTGCATCATTTCAGGTGACCTGCCACATAATTTTACTGTGGTCCACCACATCATTTTATTGTGGCCCACCACTTCATTTTATGGTGGCCTGCTGCATCATTTCAGGTGACCTGCCACATAATTTTATTGTGGTCCACCACGTCATTTTATTGTGGTCCACCACATCATTTTATGGTGGCCCGCTGCATCATTTCAGGTGACCTGCCACATAATTTTATTGTGGTCCACCACATAATTTTATTGTGGTCTGCTGCATCATTTTATTGTGGTCTGCCACGTCATTTTATGGTGGTCTGCCACATTATTTCATGTGGCCTGCCATATTTTATTGTGGTCCGCCACATCATTTTATTGTGGTCTGCGGCATCATTTTATGGCGGTCTGCCACATCATTTTATGGTGGTCTGCCACGTCATTTTATGGTGGTCTGCCACGTCATTTTATGGTGGTGTGCCACATCATTTTATGGTGGTCTGCCACATCATTTTATGGTGGTCTGCCACTTCATTTTATGGTGGTCTGCCACTTCATTTTATTGTGGTCTGCTGCATCATTTTATTGTGGTCTGCCACATTATTTTATGGTGGTCCGTGGCATAATTTTATGGTGGTCTGCCACATCATTTTATGGTGGTCTGCCACACTTAATTTCATGTGGCCTGCCATATTTTATTGTGGTCCGCCACATCATTTTATTGTGGTTTGCGGCATCATTTTATGGTGGTCTGCCACATCATTTTATGGTGGTCTGCCACATCATTTTATGGTGGTCTGCCACATCATTTTATGGTGGTCCGCCACATAATTTTATGGTGGTCCGCCACATAATTTTATCGTGGTCCGCCACATCATTTTATGGATGGTCTGCCACATCATTTTATGGTGGTCTGCCACATCAAATTATGGTGGTCTGCGGCATCATTTTATGGTGGTCCGCCACATTATTTTATGGTGGTCCGTGGCATAATTTTATGGTGGTCCACCACATCATTTTATGGTGGTCTGCCACATCATTTTGTTGTGGTCCGCGGCATAATTTTATGGTGGTCCGCCACATCATTTTATGGTGGTCTGCGGCATCATTTTATGGTGGTCCGCCACATGATTTCATGAGCTGAGAGACAGTGTGTGTGGTGAAAAAGTTCCTCCAGTCCTCCAACATCTACCTCCTCAGCCTTCCAACGTGTTGGTGGACTCGGACTGTGTGGTCAAGCTGTGTGACTTCGGTCTGGCCCGGTCCCTCAACCAGTTCCAAGAGGACAGCAGCAACCCGGCGCTGACGGAGTACGTGGCCACCAGGTGGTACCGAGCCCCTGAGATCCTGCTGGGCTCCACCAGGTATGTGACCACAGGTCAGAGTGTGGACCAGGACTGATGGGGGTGTGTGCTAAGGTACACCAAAGGTGTGGACATGTGGAGTCTGGGCTGCATCCTGGGGGAGATGCTGCTGGGGAAGGCCTTGTTCCCCGGGACCTCCACCATCAACCAGATCGAGAAGATCATGACGGCCATACCTCACCCCTGTCCCGATGGTGAAGTCCTGCACTGTGCAGTCTGACCCTCCGTCACTCTTCTTAACTCCTCCTTCCTTCCTTCCAGATGTTCTGTCCATCAAGTCCGAGGTTGGCTCCTCCTTCATTCGCAAGATGCTGCTGAAGTAAGAACATTTTCAAACTACAACCCACGTGTTCCTTTTGGTTTCATTTCAAACATCTGACAGCATCATTGCTGCAGGTTTGTTGCCATCTTGTGGACAACACCAGTACCTCTGGTCAATGACCATGAATGGCACTTTGAATTGTTTATACAGTATATATATATATATTGTTGCGTTGACCAGCATTCCTCCAATGGGGAATTCAAATTGCTAGTCTCTCCCAGATTATTTTTATGGCAATAAGCTGATGTTTATATTCAATCACCAGGCAGTAGTTGGTATTTTGTGGTTTATTCTCCAAGCTTAGAGGACAAACGTGAGACCAATCTAGGACACCAGCGTTCCCTCGCCCGGTCTAGTTCGGTCTCTCTCAACCCACGGAAGTCCTGTGATCTTCCCTCTGTCCCTCGCCCCCACTCCCGTTGTTTAGACTACTCCGAGTTATCTCTACTCTGACACATTCCAATCTAGAAGGCCGCACCTTACTATGAGACTCAAAAGAAGGAAGAATACTAGCTATTCTTTATATGACTATAGGAGTTTAGAAAGAAGTAACACTTAAATATGGATATGATTCTGATCTGCTTCCAACAATATATATATATATATATATATATCTATATATATATTTATATTAGTTTGGACAGCCCTGATGTCTGACCTCTAATCCATGAGGAGTATTTCATCTTCCTCTTCTTCTTCTTGAGACCACAAGTTCCTCTGGAGGACCTCCTGCAGGCCTCAGTGCCTCCAGATGCTGTAGACCTGCTGAAGAGTCTGCTGGTCTTCAACCCTGACAAGAGACTGACAGCAGACACGGCCCTGCAGCATCCTTACGTGGCTCGGTACCTCACACACACACACACACACACACACACACACACACACACACACACACACACACACACACACACACACACACACATCTACCACACACACACACACACACATGTCACAGCAAGATGGCGGCTTGTCCAACTCTTCTTGTGTTTGGAGGTTCCACAATCCAGCCAAAGAGCCGTCCTTCAGCCACGACGTGACGCTGCCCTTGGACGATGACGTGCAGCTGTCTGTGGAGCAGTACCGCAACAAACTCTACCAGGTACGCAGGGTTGCCATGGTGACGGGAGGATGCTAACCACACTGTCCTCGCAGGTGATCAGTGAGAGGAGGAGCAAACAGAGCACGCTCGCACTCCAGCTGGACCAAACTGCAGGGAAGACTGAAAAACACGGGACGGTGAACGCATCACCGCCACCGTTGAGGGCCGAAAAACACGGGACGGTGAACGCATCACCGCCACCGTTGAGGGCCGAAAAACACGGGACAGTGAACGCATCACCGCCACCGTTGAGGGCCGAAAAACACGGGACGGTGAACGCATCACCGCCACCGTTGAGGGCCGAAAAACACGGGACGGTGAACGCATCACCGCCACCGTTGAGGGCCGAAAAACACGTGACGGTGAACGCATCACCGCCACCGTTGAGGGCCGAAAGACACGCGACAGTGAACGCATCACCGCCACCGTTGAGGGCCGAAAGACACGCGACAGTGAACGCATCACCGCCACCGTTGAGGGCCGAAAGACACGCGACAGTGAACGCATCACCGCCCTCTGAAAACTCTGGGATGAACAAATTCACATACAACCCCATCACGCACACGCAAAGTAGGTTCACACACTAGCACGTAAAGTAGGTTCACACACTAGCACGTAAAGTAGGTTCACACTAGCACGTAAAGTAGGTTCACACACTAGCACATGAAGTAGGTTCACACTAACACATAAAGTAGGTTCACTCACTAGCACGTAAAGTAGGTTCACACACTGGCACGTAAAGTAGGTTTACGCACGCATCTAACGTGTAAAGTAGGTTTACACACTAACATGCAAAGTAGGCTTACACACTTACATGTAAAGTAGATTCACACACTATGTACAATAATAAAGTATGATTATACACAAAAATGTACAATAATAAAGTATGATTATACACAAAAATGTGCAATAATAAAATATGATTATAAACAAACATGTACAATAATAAAGTATGTTTGTACACAAACATGTACAATAATAAAAAATGATTATACACAAACATGTACAATAATAAAGTATGATTATACACAAACATGTAAAATAATAAAGTATGATTATACACAAACATGTACAATAATAAAGTATGATTATACACAAAAATGTACAATAATAAAATATGTTTATACACAAACATGTACAATAATAAAGTATGATTATACACAAACATGTACAATAATAAAATATGATTATACACAAACATGTACAATAATAAAGTATGATTATACACAAAAATGTACAGTAATAAAATATGTTTATACACAAACATGTACAATAATAAAGTATGATTATACACAAACATGTACAATAATAAAATATGATTATACACAAACATGTACAATAATAAAGTATGTTTATACACAAACATGTACAATAATAAAGTATGATTATACACAAAAATGTACAATAATAAAATATGTTTATACACAAAAATGTACAATAATAAAGTATGATTATACACAAAAATGTACAATAATAAAATATGTTTATACACAAACATGTACAATAATAAAGTATGATTATACACAAAAATGTACAATAATAAAATATGTTTATACACAAACATGTACAATAATAAAGTATGTTTATACACAAACACGTACAATAATAAAATATGTTTATACACAAACATGTACAATAATAAAATATGATTATACACAAACATGTACAATAATAAAGTATGATTATACACAAACATGTACAATAATAAAATATGATTATACACAAACATGTACAATAATAAAGTATGATTATACACAAAAATGTACAATAATAAAATGTGTTTGTACACAAACATGTACAATAATAAAGTATGATTATACACAAACATGTACAATAATAAAGTATGATTATACACAAACATGTACAATGATAAAATATGATTATACACAAACATGTACAATAATAAAGTATGATTATACACAAACATGTACAATAATAAAGTATGATTATACACAAACATGTAAAATAATAAAATATGTTTATACACAAAAATGTACAATAATAAAATATGTTTGTACACAAACATGTACAATAATAAAGTATGATTATACACAAAAATTTACAATAATAAAATATGTTTATACACAAACATGTACAATAATAAAGTATGATTATACACAAAAATGTACAATAATAAAATGTGTTTATACACAAACATGTACAATAATAAAGTATGATTATACACAAACATGTACAATGATAAAATATGATTATACACAAAAATGTACAATAATAAAATATGTTTATACACAAACATGTACAATAATAAAGTATGATTATACACAAAAATGTACAATAATAAAATATGTTTATACACAAACATGTACAATAATAAAGTATGATTATACACAAAAATGTACAATAATAAAATATGATTATACACAAACATGTACAATAATAAAGTATGATTATACACAAACATGTACAATAATAAAATATGATTATACACAAACATGTACAGTAATAAAGTATGTCTATACACAAACATGTACAATAATAAAATATGATTATACACAAACATGTACAATAATAGAATATGATTGTACACAAACATGTACAATAATAAAGTATGATTATACACAAACATGTAAAATAATAAAATATGTTTATACACAAAAATGTACAATAATAAAATATGTTTATACACAAACATGTACAATAATAAAGTATGATTATACACAAACATGTACAATAATAAAATATGATTATACACAAACATGTACAATAATAAAGTATGTTTATACACAAAAATGTACAATAATAAAATATGTTTATACACAAACATGTACAATAATAAAGTATGATTATACACAAAAATGTACAATAATAAAATATGTTTATACACAAACATGTACAATAATAAAGTATTATTATACACAAAAATGTACAATAATAAAGTATGATTATACACAAAAATGTACAATAATTAAATATGTTTATACACAAACATGTACAATAATAAAGTGTGATTATACACAAAAATGTACAATAATAAAATATGATTATACACAAACATGTACAATAATAAAGTATGATTATACACAAACATGTACAATAATAAAATATGATTATACACAAACATGTACAATAATAAAGTATGTTTATACACAAACATGTACAATAATAAAGTATGATTATACACAAAAATGTACAATAATAAAATATGTTTATACACAAACATGTACAATAATAAAGTATGATTATACACAAACATGTACAATAATAAAGTATGTTTATACACAAACATGTACAATAATAAAGTATGATTATACACAAAAATGTACAATAATAAAATATGTTTATACACAAACATGTACAATAATAAAGTATGATTATACACAAAAATGTACAATAATAAAATATGTTTATACACAAACATGTACAATAATAAAGTATGATTATACACAAAAATGTACAATAATAAAATATGATTATACACAAACATGTACAATAATAAAGTATGATTATACACAAACATGTAAAATAATAAAATATGTTTATACACAAAAATGTGCAATAATTAAATATGTTTATACACAAACATGTACAATAATAAAGTAGGATTATACACAAACATGTACAATAATAAAGTATGTTTATACACAAACATGTACAATAATAAAATATGTTTATACACAAACATGTACAATAATAAAATATGATTATACACAAACATGTACAATAATAAAGTATGATTATACACAAACATGTACAATAATAAAGTATGTTTATACACAAACATGTACAATAATAAAATATGTTTATACACAAACCTGTACAATAATAAAATATGATTATACACAAACATGTACAATAATAAAATATGTTTATACACAAACCTGTACAATAATAAATTATGATTTTACACAAAAATGTACAATAATAAAATATGTTTATACACAAACATTTACAATAATAAAATATGATTATACACAAACATGTACAATAATAAAGTATGTTTATACACAAACATGTACAATAATAAAGTATGTTTGTACACAAACATGTACAATAATAAAGTATGTTTATACACAAATATGTACAATAATAAAGTATGATTATACACAAACATGTACAATAATAAAGTATGATTATACACAAACATGTACAATAATAAAGTATGATTATACACAAACATGTACAATAATAAAGTATGATTATACACAAACATGTACAATAATAAAGTATGATTATACACAAACATGTACAATAATAAAGTATGTTTATACACAAACATGTACAATAATAAAGTATGATTATACACAAACATGTACAATAATAAAGTATGTTTATACACAAACATGTACAATAATAAAGTATGTTTATACACCGTTTCGTGGGACCAGTCTTCCTCTCAGGGACTAAAAGTCACTGGTCAATCCCAAATTCTTTGGGATGACATATATGTTGAGTAAGAAGGACCACCGAGAGAGAATATGTTGCGTAAGAAGGACCACCGACACAGAGACAGAATATGTTGAGTAAGAAGAACCACCAAGACCGAATGTGTTGAGTAAGAAGGACCACCGAGACAGAATGTGTAGAGTAAGAAGGACCGCCGAGACAGAATATGTTGAGTAAGAAGGACCACAGAAACAGAATATGTTGAGTAAGAAGGACCGCCGAGACAGAATGTGTTGAGTAAGAAGGACCACCAAGACCGAATGTGTTGAGTAAGAAGGACCACCGAGACAGAATGTGTTGAGTAAGAAGGACCACCGAGACAGAATATGTTGAGTAAGAAGGACCACCGAGACAGAATGTGTTGAGTAAGAAGGACCACAGAGACAGAATATGTTGAGTAAGGACCACAGAGACAGAATATGTTGAGTAAGAAGGACCACCAAGACAGAATATGTTGAGTAAGAAGGACCACCGAGACAGAATATGTTGAGTAAGAAGGACCACCGACACAGAGACAGACTATGTTGAGTAAGAAGGACCACCAAGACCGAATGTGTTGAGTAAGAAGGACCGCTGAGACAGAATATGTTGAGTAAGAAGGACCACCAAGACCGAATGTGTTGAGTAAGAAGGACCACCGAGACAGAATGTGTTGAGTAAGAAGGACCACCGAGACAGAATATGTTGAGTAAGAAGGACCACCGAGACAGAATATGTTGAGTAAGAAGGACCACCGAGACAGAATATGTTGAGTAAGAAGGACCACCGACACAGACAGACTATGTTGAGTAAGAAGGACCACCAAGACCGAATGTGTTGAGTAAGAAGGACCACCAAAACAGAATGTGTTGAGTAAGAAGGACCACCGAGACAGAATATGTTGAGTAAGAAGGACCACTGAGACAGAATGTGTTGAGTAAGAAGGACCACAGAGACAGAATATGTTGAGTAAGAAGGACCACAGAGACAGAAAATGTTGAGTAAGAAGGACCACAGAGACAGAATATGTTGAGTAAGAAGGACCACCGAGACAGAATATGTTGAGTAAGAAGGACCACCGACACAGAGACAGAATATGTTGAGTAAGAAGGACCACCAAGACCGAATGTGTTGAGTAAGAAGGACCACCGAGACAGAATGTGTTGAGTAAGAAGGACCGCTGAGACAGAATATGTTGAGTAAGAAGGACCACAGAGACAGAATGTGTTGAGTAAGAAGGACCACAGAGACAGAATATGTTGAGTAAGAAGGACCACAGAGACAGAATATGTTGAGTAAGAAGGACCACCGACACAGAGACAGAATATGTTGAGTAAGAAGGACCACAGAGACAGAATATGTTGAGTAAGAAGGACCACAGAGACAGAATATGTTGAGTAAGAAGGACCACCGACACAGAGACAGAATATGTTGAGTAAGAAGGACCACAGAGACAGAATATGTTGAGTAAGAAGGACCACAGAGACAGAATATGTTGAGTAAGAAGGACCACAGAGACAGAATATGTTGAGTAAGAAGGACCACCGAGACAGAATATGTTGAGTAAGAAGGACCACAGAGACAGAATATGTTGAGTAAGAAGGACCACAGAGACAGAATATGTTGAGTAAGAAGGACCACAGAGACAGAATATGTTGAGTAAGAAGGACCACAGAGACAGAATATGTTGAGTAAGAAGGACCACAGAGACAGAATAGCAATATTACCAAGTTTTACTAAAGCTTTAGGAGAGCATCCCTACAATGCGTTGGTAGCAGCATCAAGAAGCGTCTGAGAATCAAACAGGAAGAGTCATCTTACTAAGTATAAAAACATGCCTTCCCTTCCCTTCCCTTCCCTTCCCTTCCCTTCCCTTCCCTTCCCTTCCCGCCCAGAAAGAAATACAGCCTTATTGTTCTAGAGTGATGAGGTAAAAAGGGAGTACATCATACTCCCAATACACATTCCAGCGCCTTCAAGGTGAAGCACAGAGTTTACTAGCGAACATTAGATACAAACAACGTGTACACATGGAAAATATTAGCTGCTTTAAACACGACTAGGAATAACGAAAGAACTCTTTAAAAATATATGCATTCTGCACTTTCACTTCAGATTATACACAAACATGTAAAATAATAAAGTATGATTATATAATAATAATGTATTATTATAAACAAACATGCAAAATAATAAAGTATGATTATACACAAACATGTACAATAATAAAGTATGATAATACACAAACATGTACAATACTAAAGTATGATTATACATAAACATGTACAATTATAAAATATGATTATACACAAACATGTACAATAATAAAGTATGATTATACACAAAATGTACAATAATAAAGTATGATAATACACAAACATGTACAATACTAAAGTATGATAATACACAAACATGTACAATACTAAAGTATGATTATACACAAACATGTACCATAATAAAGTATGATTATACACAAAATGTACAATAATAAAGTATGATTATACACAAACATGTACAATAATAAAATATGTTTATACACAAACATAACATGTACAATAATAAAGTATGATTATACACAAACATGTACAATTATAAAATATGATTATACACAAACATGTACAATAATAAAGTATGATTATACACAAACATGTAAAATCATAAAGTATGATAATACACAAACATGTATAATAATAAAGTATGATAATACACAAACATGTACAATACTAAAGTATGATTATACACAAACATGTACAATAATAAAGTATGATTATACACAAACATGTACAATTATAAAATATGATTATACATAAACATGTACAATTATAAAATATGATTATACACAAACATGTACAATAATAAAGTATGATTATACACAAACATGTACAATAATAAAATATGTTTATACACAAACATTATAACATGTACAATAATAAAGTATGATTATACACAAACATGTACAATTATAAAATATGATTATACACAAACATGTACAATTATAAAATATGATTATACACAAACATGTACAATAATAAAGTATGATTATACACAAACATGTAAAATCATAAAGTATGATTATACACAAACATGTACAATAATAAAATATGTTTATACACAAACATTATAACATGTACAATAATAAAGTATGATTATACACAAACATGTAAAATCATAAAATATGATTATACACAAACATGTACAATTATAAAATATGATTATACACAAACATGTACAATAATAAAGTATGATTATACACAAACATGTAAAATCATAAAGTATGATTATACACAAACATGTACAATAATAAAATATGTTTATACACAAACATTATAACATGTACAATAATAAAGTATGATTATACACACACATGTAAAATCATAAAATATGATTATACACAAACATGTATAATAATAAAGTATGATTATACACAAACATGTACAATCATAAAGTTCTGGATTATGGATCCCGTTCAGTTCTGCCAGAGTGAAACTAACATGTGACTCTGCTGACTCAGGTGGTTTCATGCAGACTGCAGGCGCCAAGAGACCAGCAGGACTGAGCAGTGCCAGCACGTCACCAACAGGGGGCGTCGACACAAGCACGGTAAGACGACACCTCCGCACTTCCTAAAGTGTAAAAAGAAGTGCTGATATTCAAGTGTGTCCGAAAAAACTCTATTTTTATGACTGAAATATGATGGCAGAAAATTGATTTTGTGTCTTTACTACCAAAGCTTTTGTTGACACGGAATTTGTACGTTAATTGTTAGTATTAACATTTTAGTATTTAGTATTTAAAATGTACTATTTTTAGGTATAGAAATACAAAATGAGATAAAAACCTAGCATAAAACACGTTAACATACTTCCAAGATGGTGCCAAGTTTGAAAAATATGATTTTTAGTTTCAAACATAGAAAATTAGCTAAGAATAAAACATTAACATGCTAGCACTGACCGGATAAGAGTAAATACCAAAATACACTATTTGTTGGTGTAAACCTACAAAATTAGCATAAAACATTGGCATGCTAATAATATAAGAGATGTTAGCATACTTCCAAGATGGCGCTAGGGTTTTAAAAAACATGATTTTAGGTTAAAACATACAAAAATAACTAAAAAAGCTTGCAAAAGATGTCAGCATGCTAATGTTAGCTTGATGACATGGGAAAAGTTACAATACTTTTAATATGGCGTCAAGTATTCAAATACACTATTTTTAGCTGTAAACGTATACAATTAGCTAAAAAACAGTCAGTCTACCCCAGGGCAGCTGTGGCTACGAAAGTAGTTTACCACCACCAGGTGTGAATGAATGATGGGTTTTTAACATGTAAAGCGACTTTGGGTACTTAGAAAAGCGCTATATAAATCCCAGGTATTATTATTATTATAATACTTTTAATATGGCGTCAAGTATTCAAATACACTATTTTTAGCTGTAAACGTATACAATTAGCTAAAAAAAAATCTAGCATAAAACATTAGCATGCTAACATAAGAGATGTTAGCATACTTGCAAGATGGCTGCAAGTATCAAAAACTGTGATCTTTAGGTTAAAACATACAAAATTAGCTAAAATTCTTGCAAAAGATGTTAGCATGCTAATGTTAGCTTAATGACAGGAAAAGTTATACAACTTTAAAGATGGCGTCAAGTATTAAAATACACTATTTTTAGGTGTTAACATATCAAATGTGCTAAAAAATGTAGCATACAACATTAGCATGCTAACATAAGAGATGTTAGCATACTTGCAAGTATCAAAAGCTGTGATTTTTAGGTTGAAAGTTGCAAAAGAGGTTAGCATGCTAACGTTGGCACAAGTAGACCGAGGTCCAGATGCCCGATGTCGTTCTGGTCTTTGGATTCTTGCGCAACTCCAACATTTGCTTGCTGAAAGACTTTAGAATGTTTCTCACCGGCCATTTTTCAAGAAGTAGACTTGTATTTTCTCCTCCTTTCCCCCCCTCAAAGTCCATGGAGCAGATCATCCAGCGCGGCCGCTCGGCCCCCGCCAACCACGGCCGCTCCTTCTCGCTGATGCTCACCCAAGCTCAGAACAACCCGCTGGTGCGCAAGAAGGACTCGCCCCTGTCCTCGGGACTGAGCGGGACCTGTGCCAACCCGGTGAGTCCACCACCACCACCACCACCACCACCACCACCACGCTGGGCATGAAAAGATTGGATCTTTGTCTTGTCCTGCCAGGCCCGGCCGCCCCCCCGCTTCAGCAAGAAGGTG